>NC_084825.1:10357622-10634503 GCF_958449725.1 Rosa rugosa
AAACGCCAAACATACCTTATGGTTATGGATAACTACGTGGGCAGTTATTTCACAAAATGTGGAGAAAATTGCTCCAACTTTCTTTTTTTTATTTCTATTTTTTTTGTTAAATTTCTTTTCTTTTTCTGTTATTTTGTGAATTGGCCTTTTTGTCCTTTTTGAAAATTTCAATTCAAAGGTTTTTTTTTTTAATACTTGAGGGATATTTTGGTAAAAAAATTCTATTTTCGTTGACAAATTATCTTCTCTTAATAATGGTATAGATTGGTATCATTAACAAGATTAATGTCCACCCTATACATTAACAGGTAATAGACTTTCTACATCATAGGAATGAGTGAGTTAGTGTGTTCGAAACTATTGAAACTTCCTAACCAGTTTCCACTGAGTTAGTTCATTGAATTGGCATTAAACCCATTTCCCTTGATATAGAAATAACTTGCTCTTTTGGTAGTCTTTTGTCAAAGGATCCGCTATATTTTCCTTTGAACGTAATCAATGGAAATTGTTCTATTATTGAGTAATTGTTTGATGGAATTATGTCTTCGCCCTAGATGCCTTGACTTCTCATTATAAATTATACTTTTAGCTCTAGCTTATGTAGCTTTGTTGTCACAATATACACGCACTACTGTCAAGGGCTTAGGCCAATGGAATATCCTCTAGAAAGTTTCGAAGCCATTCCACTTCCTCTCCAGCCTTGTCTAAGGTTATAAATTCTGATTTCATTGTCGATCGTGCAATACACGTTTGTTTGGACTGTAACACCCCGTACCCGGAAATACTATCCCTTAACTTATTTGCATTGCATTTAGATATTTCAATTCATTGTATCATTAAATTAGCCTTCTTAATAGGAAGTTATTTTTATGGAGTTTCAAAAATTATTTTCTTAGCATGGAAAAATAGAGCATGACAATACGAGAGTGTAGGCGCAAATGGTTCGTTTAAACGGAGTTGTAACAAGAAAGTTATGAGTATTTTCGTGTAAGGGGCGTTTAGGTCTTTTCAGCTTACCCTACCTTAATTAAATCAGACTTTCTCTTCCTCCCCATTCACTTCTTTCACGTTGAAATAGTGGAGAGAGAGAGAGAGAAACACGAGCTAGCCACCACCGCCCACCTTTTTCAGTCGCCGGCGCCGATTCCAGCCACAATTCTTACACCATTCTCTTCCTCTCTTCATGGGCTTTCTATTGATATATGTTTCAAGACCTATCATCAAGTGTGCGCGACGAATCGAGGGAGAGAAGATTGAGTGATTTTCCGGCTATTTTTCAAATTCCGACCAAACCGTCGACATTTGGAGAAACCCCAAGGTATAAAGTTGTTCATTACCTCATGGGCTTTCTTTTGAGTATAGTATTGCATATATATTTGAGGAGTTTGGAAATTGAAATTCCGGCCACCATGAGCCACGGCGGCTCTGCCGCCTCCGGCGGCCTTTCATGGCCATTTTGAGTGTTTTTGAGCGTTATTATGCTTCCTAGAATGTGTTAGTACTAGCCCAAGTATAATTGTTGAATTTTGGATGAGGAATTAGAATTTGGTGTTGGGAATAAATTGGGGAAAATTGTTTTTGGAGGTGTTGGAGTTGGAGGGAAGTTAGTAGAAGAGACTTAAGATAATAAGAAGACTTGGGTGACTTTACGTCGAGGAGAGGATACGATTTCCTAGGATGCATTCACGTTTCTTTACTTAGTTTATCGGGATTGAGCTTAATTTATTTATAAATTATTATTGGCTAGGTAATCCGGTTGAGCAAGCTTCCGAGGACATTCCCGAAATGGGACTCACCTAGTCACCCTTCATTGTGAGTTGGACTTTGTTTTAAAGAAATGCATGCAATTACTTCGATTTTTTGATATTTGATTTCCTTAATTACCTATTTATTATTCAAGAAGTTTATTGTGATTTCTCGTAAATTAATTGTTGTGGTCATTATGAAATTTTATAATTTATGTTCTGAAGCAAATTGCTTATTTTTGGGAAAGAAAGAAACTTTTCAAATGATCTATTAGATATGAAGTTTTAAATGTTGTTACGTGTACGAAAAGAAAGAACCTTCTATTTTGGCAAAATAAATTGGATTTCAACTTACCTTACGAGTACCCAACCCCAGCAAGATACAGCGATACTTCATCAGTTTTCCGGTTACGTGCACGTATACCCTCATGCTCTACTTGTGTACCGGCGGACGCACAAGTGTATGACCAGCTCCCCCGCTCTGCCTGATGCGCACAGGTGTACGATCAGTTCTTCCCCCTCCCCCGCTCTGCTCATGTTGAGTTCGCTCGGCATGAGTGTATGACCAGTTGTCCGCCACGCTCTGCCTATTTTGATTTAGATCATTGTAGGTGTATGACCAGTTTTTGGGTACAAGTTTGGTAATGCTTTGTAGTTTTGGAAGTTATGCAAAATGCTTTTGGACTGAGTTACTCCCCAGTTATTATTTCAGTTTTCTTATGAGACATTACTAAAGCAAAGTGCTTATTTTGTTACAAGTTTATCTTATAAATGGGTATGTGAAAGTATTCGTGACTTATAACCTTTGAACTTGTCTTTTTACTATAAGTGGTCAATTGCATGCCAAAGGTTTACGAAAGAGAAATGATTTGAAGAAAAATAAGATTTATCAAAAGTAGTTTCAAATACTAAATTATTTGTGTCCTCTCACTGAGCTTGTCTCACATTTTCTATGTTTTTCTCGGGGCTCTTTGGATTTCCATTTTGCTCAGGTGGTAGATTTTGCTCATGAGGTCGGACCGCACCACGTTGAGACATTCTCCTTATCCACCTTCATCCATCTTGACTTGTAGGATTTGTTCTCTTTCGTACTCTTACATTTCTTACTTAATTGGACCGTGTAACTTATGATCTGATGTAACCATAAATTGAGTATTGGATTCCTAAGTAGTAATTGTTGGGCTAGAACCCTCGTATTTGGTTGGTGGTGGATGTTTTTGTGAAGGACAGGATGTCCTATTTGGAAGTTATTGGATATTTATGATATTAGAAGTATATTATTGGATTTAAGGTTCTTGGGTAGTCCATTTTTAGGGGAGGTTATGTCGAATTTTCGATAAAACCTTTCTCTAACTTGGTCTATACAGATCCACCCCGGATTCCACCTTGGAATCCGGGAGCGGGTCTGTCAAGTAGGTTAGGTTTCCACTGAGTTAGTTCATTGAACCAATTTTCCTTGATGTAGAAATAACTTGCTCTTTTGGTAGGTCTTTTGTCAAAGGATCCGCTATATTTTCCTTTGAACGTAATCAATGGAAATTGTTCTATTATTGAGCAATTGTTTGATGGAATTATGTCTTCGCCCTAGATGCCTTGACTTCTCATTATAAATTATACTTTTAGCTCTAGCTTATGTAGCTTTGTTGTCACAATATACACGTACTACTGTCAAAGGCTTAGGCCAAAATGGAATATCCTCTAGAAAGTTTCGAAGCCATTCCACTTCCTCTCCAGCCTTGTCTAAGGTTATAAATTCTGATTTCATTGTCGATCGTGCAATGCACGTTTGTTTGGACAATCTCCATGACACGGCTGCTCCTCTAAGTTAAATACATATCCACTTGTTGATCTTGATCTGGTGCTATTGGAAATCCAATTAGCATCGCTATATCCTTCCGACAGGGCTGGATATCTCTTATAGTGTAGATCATAGTTTATGGTATGTTTTAAATACCTTAATAGTCTAACTAGTGCATTCTAATAATCCTTTCCAGGATTGCTTGTATATTGGCTAAGTTTACTAACCAAAACTGCAATATCCAATCTTGTTCTATTCATGATATACATTAAGCTCCCAATCACTTGTAAATATCTTAATTGAAATATTCCTTCACCTTCATTTTTCACTAGTCTAGTATTTGGGATCAAAAGGAGTAGTAATAGGTCTATCTTCAAAGTGACCAAACTTCTTCAATACATTTTCCTCATAGTGAGATTGAGTAATGGATTAACCATTATCATCTCTATGAATTTTAACACCGAATATTACATCTTCTCTGCCCATATCTTTCATATCAAAGCATGAACTCAAGAATTTCTTTGTCAAATTAATTACATCGTTTTTTGTACCCATGATGAGCATAACATCCACGTACAAACATATAATGACACATGAATTATTTTGATAATATTTCATGTATACACATTTATCACATTCATTTATTTTGAAACCATGTGAAAGCAATGTATTATCGAATTTTTCATTCCATAGTTTGGGTTCTTGTTTTAATCCATACAAGGACTTCACAAGTGTACAAACTTTGTGCTTTTGACCTTTAACCACGAAGCCCTCTGGTTGTTCCCTATGCACTTCTTCCTCTAATTCACCATTTAAGAATGCAGTTTTTACATCCATTTGGTGATCAAGTTCCCAAGTTGAATACAGATGCTATTGCGGTTAGCATTTTTATGGAAGTGATTCTAGAAACATGTGCATATGTATTAAAGAAATGTTGCCCTTTCTTTTGATGGTATCCTTTAGCTACTAAACGAGCCTTATATTTGTCTATAGTACCATCGGGCTTTAATTTCTTCTTGAAAATCCATTTAAAACCAATTGGCCAATTGGTTTACTACTAGGAGGTAAATCTACCAATTGCCATGTATTATTATGCGCGCATGAGGATTCCATTTCACTATTAATTGTTTCCTTCAAAAAATGAGCTAGCTTCCGGAGATGGCATAGGCATTTTATAAGTTTGTGGTTCTCCTTCGGTTATATAGGTCAGGGAATTGGGTCCAAAGTCTTTGGCAACTCTTGTCCTCTTATTAGCTTTGATAAGGAATCCATTAATGCACAACAATGAATTGCATTTACCTCATCTTGATCACCTCTTTATTTCTCCGATTATCAGTTACTAGTATCAACAGTTGTCAACTGTATTGATTTGTGTTCATTGTAATTGCTCATCTTTAGGATCTAAATTAATCATCAGTCATGTATATAAACTGACACATATCAATGAGAATATATGAAAAAAAAAAAATTCTCCCAAATCTTCTTTATGGTATCAGAGGCCTCTGTCTAAATGACATCCTCTCTTCTTATCTCCTTTTTTTTTCTCCCTCTCAATCCCATGGCCACTCCCACCAACACCACTACATCAAATTTTCTCGTCATCAAACTAGACAGAACTAACTACTCATTGTGGTTAGCCTAGATAACTCCTCTACTCAAAAGCCGAAATCTCATGGGTTTTGTTGACGAAATAAAGCCTTGCCCTAGTGAGTTAATTGGAATGAGGATAGTGAGTTAATTGAGACCGTGAACCCAGCAATGAAGAATGGATAGCTATTGATCAAATGATCCTAGGATGGATCAATGGCTCCCTCACGCCTTCTGTTTTTGCCACCATTTCCCGTTCCATTGCTTCACACACCACCTGGACATCTTTTGCTCAAGATATGCTTCTCAAAATCACAACTACATTCTCTAGCTTTGTGGCAACCTGCTCCGCACCACTAGAGGTGATCTGTCCATCTCTGATTACTTGGACAAAGTTAATCAGATTGCTGATACACTTGCCTTATCTAGGCATGTCATTGATGTGATGCCCCGGAAATTCGTATTTATTTTCCGAGGATTTTCCGGAATTTAATTTGTGGTTATTAGACGGTTTTGTGGCTCGTGGATGGAGCGGAAGTGTTTCGGACGAATTAATTATTTGAAAAGTATGACTTTAGGGGATTGCAAAGGTTGACTTTTGATACATTGAGATTCTTCGAAAACTTCCTTCACGAAAGTTGTAGAGCGCGTCGATACGAGTTCGTGGATATGTGGAATGCGGAAATCGGAGCTCGTATGAGAAAGTTATGGCCATTGGAATAAGTTTCCATTTTGGTATAAATAAGGAATTTCCGAAAATATTTTCATAAAATCCCATTTCCTTTTTCGGAAACTCTCCTTTCTCTCCGTTCTCTCTCCTCAGCCTCCGCGCGACCCGACCCGAGTTTTCCGGCCGTTCCTGACGTCCGCCGGCGACGAAACTAACGCAGACGTGATCGCCACCATCTCGCCGTCCTCCCTCTGGTGCTTGACGGCGACGGAGACCATCGGAAAGTGGAGATCGGAGGAGCTACAGTTGACGTAGTCGGATCCTGTCGGATTTTCTCAGTTTCCGGCGACTTCTCGGCCGATCCTTCTTAGTTTTGGAATGTCCTCCTCCTTCTTATCATCCTCATACCCGCCTTGAGAGACGATTTTGCGTGTGGAGTGGAAGATCAAGGGTTGAAGATCAGTGGTGCACAGTGAATCTGGAGCTTGATCAGACGGCAGCGATTGGCCTATCTTGCAAGCTTGATCTAGGACGATCTAGGCTGAACCAGACTTAGCTCCAGGTATGAAAGTTGCTCTACTCTTCGTGATGAACTTTTCTGGTTGGCTTGATTGTTGTGGTTTTGAGTTTTGGCCGGTGTTGGTTGTGGTGGTTGCACCGCCGACTGTGGCGGCGTTTTGGCGGCCTTCCGGCCATGTAAGGGATAGTTTCTGGTATTATATATATCATCTACTCATCGATACGAGCGTTTCGATATATAATACGCAATTTTTGGAGATCGTATGATTAAGTTGTGATTTTTACGGTTTCGGACCGTTTGATGATTCAATTTGTGAGGATTTGAGCGTCCGATCGACTTGTGAATTTGACATATCGATCGTAGAAGTATTCCGGAGACATTGGGTGGTCTCAGATGTGGTTTCGCCTCTATTGGCGTCACTTTGGGAATTTTGGTTCGATTTAGGGTTTCGAACGTTATTCCTTGTGTTTCATTGACTGTATCAAGGCTGTACTTTCCTTAGGTACTTGACGAAGTATTCTTGGACGGTTAGTTGGTGGTTAGGCTGCTTTGTTCTATATTGAAGACGCAGGGGGAGTTTCGAGGTGAGTAATCTCACAAGGTTCATTTACGAACGGAATTACCTTTATCGTTTTGAGAGTTATTGATTTAACTGCAAATTATAGTTGGTATTAGTAGGCATTCCTGAGCGGATGACTACAATTATATATTTATGTGAAATATATATGTTTTGGTGGATTTGTGGATTTATGAAAACAATAGGCAGGAATGATGCATTTTATTGTTTTGGGTTGTGGCTAAAACAAATTATTGTGGAAATGTTGATTTCGATTGGTTTTGAAAAGCGTTGAGATTTGTGTATGAAAACAATATGCATGGAATGATACTTTTTATTGTTTTGTGTTATCGCTTTTCGGAAAACAATGATTATGGAAATTTTGATTTCGATTGTTTTGAAAAGCGTTGGGATTTGTGTAATGTTTTTGAGTCCTGTGCGACTGCTTTAACGTTTTGCTCCAAGGGACTGTGCGGCCCGAGGATCGAAGGTCTATGACCTTGGGCAGAATATCAGGTAATCACGTCTTTGGCCCGACGAGTGGTTGCGTTTTCAGGTAGAGCTCTAGTCTGTCTGCCATATAGGTAATTTATGGGGTAACGGGAATTGGTTATTGATAACTCATGACATTACGTGTTTTTAGGGAACAAGGTGTGAGTTGCTTCCTTATTAACGGTTTTTAAGGGGACAAGGTGCAAGTTGTTTTCCTTATTAACGATTTGATAGAAATCAAGGTGTGAGTTGCTTTCTATGGTACGATTTGGTACGATTGATAGAAATCAAGGTGTGAGTTGCTTTCTATGGTACAATTTGGTACGATTGATAGAATTCAAGGTGTGAGTTGTTTTCTTTGTTATTTTGATAGAAATCAAGGTGTGAGTTGCTTTCTATGGTACGATTTGGTACGATTGATAGAATTCAAGGTGTGAGTTGTTTTCTATGTTATTTTTGATAGAAATCAAGGTGTGAGTTGCTTTCTATGGTACGATTGATAGAATTCAAGTGTGAGTTGTTTTCTATGTTATATTTGATAGAAACCAAGGAGTGTGTTGTTTCTATGTTTCGTTTTAAAAGGAACCAAGCTGTAAGTTGCTTTCTTTTATTTCGATTTGAATGGAAATTAAAGTGTGAGTTATTCTCCTTTATTTCGTGTTTTAAGGGATCAAAGCGTGATTTGGTTTCTTGATTGAAACGTGCGGGGTTCATCCCGTGATTTTGTGTGAGTTGTTTTGAGTTACTCATACGGGCTTGCAAAAGCTTACCGGGTTTGTTGTGTGATAACCCGGTGCACTATTCAAACGGTGTAGGGGTTAATCCTGCAGGTCAGGGTAATCGTGGCTGAAGCTAAGGTAGCTTGTTGGCAGCAGAACTGGTAGGAAGCAAATTTGATTGGCTTTGCCATTGTTATGACTTCCGCTATGTAGTAAACTCTGAGGAGATTTTACGTTTTATCTTGTTGTTGACAATTTAATTCGTAAGCTTATGTAATATATGACTCTGTGGGCGGGTCAATATTGACATAGTGGGTTCAAGGCATCAATACGTATGTAGTTTAAAGGGAAAAAGTTTCTAGGTGCTTGGTATTGATGGTTGAACGATCACGCATATGTAATTATGAGATTATATATCGATTTTTATTTGTGTTAAAAATCAGGGGCGTGACAATTGATGACTCTAACTTGATTTCTATCATTATGAACAATGTTGGCCCTCTCTATGAGAACACTATTAGCTCTGCCCAAACTCGTGAAATGCCAATTATTTATGATGCTCTTGAAGTATTGTTTTTGGGTGCTGAAAGTCGCCTGAAGAAGCAGGCTCTTGTTGGCTTGGAGTCAACTCCCACTGCTTTCTTAACTCACAAAAATTAGGTTGGTGGATCTCGTAGACGTGGAACATTCTCTAGATCTCAAAGAGGCCACCCCAACACTTATGGTCACGGATCCTTTTCTGGTCCTTCCACTTACAGCCATGGCTCCAGCTCTCGATTTCTAGCTCGTGATGGTTCTATTCTTGGTCCTGCTCTATCTAATTGACCTCCCTCTACTTTTGACTCTTGTGACCCATGCCAAATCTACAAACGCAATGGTCATACAACACTTGCTTTCTTCCATAGACTCAACATGGTCTACAAAGGTTGGACTCCAAGCTCTCGTCTGTCTGCCATGGTTGCTACTATGACTTCTCGCCATGATCCCTCTGCTTGGCTCCTTGACATCGGCTCCAACACTCACATCACTAATGACCCTCATAACTTAACAGATTCACGAGAATACCATGGCTCCAACACCATTGGTGGCGTTGTCTCCGGTCAAGGTTTGCAAATTTCAAAAATTGAAAATAGCTCTCTACCTTCTTTCCACTCTCCTATCACTCTTCATAATGTTCTTTATTGCCCACATGCTTCTGCCAATATATTGTCAGCTCATAAATTACTCTCTGATAACTCTTATTATATTCTAATGTTTCATAATGCCTTTTATGTGAAGGATCTGAGTTCAGGGAGGACGCTTTTGGAAGGTCGGAGTAATAATAGATTTTATCCTGTCAATAATGGTTCATCGTCATCCAATAATTCGAGTCTTTTTACTACTTTTTTAGCAAATCGAGTTGCTGTGGATGTGTGGCACTCTCGCTTAGGCATCCATCAACACAAATTCTTCGTCATCTTGCATCTAGGATTTCATTGTTAGACAATCATCCTTTATCAAAATGTCATTCGTGTCCATTGGGCAAGTCCACTAAATTGCCCTTTTGTTTGTCTGAGTCTATGTCTACCTTTTTTTTTGAATTAATTCATAGTAATGTATGGACCTCTCCTACTCTTTCAATTCAAGGTTTCAAATATTATGCTGTGTTTGTGGATGATTTTTCACGATATGCTTGGTTGCTTCCCATGAAAGCAAATCTGAGGTCTTTACCATCTTTGTAGCCTTTTTTACTTACATTGAAGATCAATTCTCCACAAAAATAAAAAATATCCAAATAGACGGTGGGAGTGAATACACTAGTCATGCATTCAAACAATTTTTGCTTCAAAAAGGCATTCATCATAGACTCTCTTGCCCACATCATCCTGAACAAAATGGTTTAGCAGAACGTAAACATCGCCATGTTGTCGAAATAGCGTTAACTGTTCTTGCTCATTCTTCGGTCCCTAACACTACTACAGAAATGAGTTTCGTAGACACCGGCCCAAACTAAACAATGACGCATTTTTTAACCAACGTCCTTGTAACCCAATAAGGACGCTTAAAATTTTGAACAGCACGGCCCTTAGCTATAATGATAAATGTTTAGAATCCTTCTCTCCTTTCGAGACGTGAACAAAATAAACAAAGAAAACTGAAGAGCCCCTTCTGCTCTCCACTTCGTCTTCTCCGGTTCTCTCTCTCGATCGAGTGAGAGCTGTATTCATGAAATCACCGCCGATTCCTAGATCAGCGACCATTCAACATCGAATCCCTTGTCATCTCCGTGTATGCATAAAACCTTCTCTTCTGCACACACATGCTGCCAAATCCCCTGTTTGTTTCTGGCAATATCTTGTCCCTCGCCCTCCGCCGTTTCTCTTTCAAGGATTTATTTTTTCTTTTTCTTCTTTTCTGGAAATCTTTCGATCTGTGTGAAGTCACTACTGAATTGTTCTTTTTTTTTTTTTTCTAGGGTTATATTTTCTTTTTTGGTTTTGTGACTAATTTTGTTTGATTGATATCTGCAATATCGTTTTTTCTTTATTTTGGTTCTAAGTGTGAAGTGGTTTGAATGGGCATAAGAATCTTCTAGAGAAACTAATCTGGGATCCAACCAGATCTGAGAGCTTTGGTGCTTCAAAAATTTTAGATATTATTTTAAATGAGTTTGCAGATTTTGAATTAGGGATTTAAGTTTTTGGTTGAGAAAAAGTTCATGGTCGGTGATGTGAATGAATTGAGACACCTACATCTGCTAAACTTGTTTTCTGTCGTTTCCGCGGCAGGTTTCAGCTAGAGAAAATGGAGCAGCAACTTGAAAAAATTCTTGATTCTGTACAGGTATTTGTTAAATATGTTCTTTCAGGGTGTGTATTTGATAGCTACAACATAATCTTGTTGTGTAATGTTTTTTGCTTCTCTGTTCCCTGTTTTCATATGTGATTATCCCAATCCTTATAGTAGATATAGGTTGAGGATATGATTTCAATGTTATTGGGAAATTAATCAAGACTTATCACTATCAATATGATCAAATCTCCTAAGAATTAGGAAATTAGACTGTCAGAAACTTGCTTTCATATAGGTGTAATCTCTTATTGAAATATAAAATTCTGAGTTGCACTTTGTTTCGTTGAGCCATTGTCATATTTCCATCTTGTTGCAGTGATTTCTTCTACAAATATGTATGAGTGGTTTTCCTCTCACTATTCAAGAATTTTGTATTTGCGATTCATGTTATTTAAACTGGTGTTTGGGAACAGGTTGATTCAAAGAAGTTTGGAATGCTGGCAAATTGGCAGCGGGATTTCACCATGGAAAATATATTGATGCAGCTGAAGAAGGAAATGACAGCCTCACACATACTTAAAATACCAGCTGCTGAAACTTGTTAGATATTCTACGTACTAATATTAGGCTTCAGACTCAGGTTTGTTTTACTGTATAATCTTGAGTATCCTTATAATTTAAAGTTCGAGACCAAGTAAAGGTAGCTTTTCTGTTCTTTATTTAATCATTGTTTTTTTTTTTTTTTTTACTTGGCAGAACACATGCTCAACTTAAGTTGCTAGTAGCTGCTGGCATGTTTAAATGTTAAAGTTTTTAACAGGTAAAGTAAGGAATGTTTGTATTTTGATTATGGCTTATTGGTTTACTCTACAAGTAAGGAATGTTGCGTGGCTCTGCATGATTTAGATGCTTGTTTGTTTTGATGTGGACATCCATATGTGGTTGCAATGTTGCATCTATTAAGTTTTGGATTAGGATGCTGCTATGTAGTATGTTTTGTAATTTAATCGATTAATAGTAGTGTTATATTGCTCAGTTGCACTAATGTAAAACTTTTGATATCAGGTTGAGGACTATCAAAAGAAAGATCAAAAGGCCAATAAAGTACATTAACTACCGGGATTATACACGGTAATTACTTTTGCTTATGTCCTAAGTTTGGGATCATAGAGATTACATTTCGAAATATGACTGCTCTACAAGGGCAAATCACATAGTTCCAGATGGAACTTTGTTTTGCTTCTTTCTTTTGCCTCTGCCAAAATTCATGATTTGCCTTAAGAAAATCTGTCTTAGTTATTATGGTATAGGTGATATGTGGGCTGAGTTTCAAATAAGTTTATAGCTTAGAAAATGGAATCAATAATACCGTGGCTGGACAGTATCACTGCACAAAAGAGAAACTGTAATGCATTATTTTTAGTTTTGATTTGTTTATTTTGTTTAACTTTTCACCACTCAATTTTTTAACCTCATTCAAGTGTGACTACTATATCGCTATAATGGTGGAATGCTGAAATTACTTTGCTATTTCTATTCTCAGAGAGCTCAAGCTAAAAATGAATTCCAGCTATAACTATAGTAATCAGTAATCACCCTTCACAGAAATATTAGTTGAGTAATGCTTTAAAACATGATGATACCACAGTTATTTCGTTCACTTCTTATTTTCTAATTTGGACTTTCTGGAGCAAATACTGAATTGTGTTAGATAGTTGGGACAGTAGGATAGTTAATTAGCTGAGGAGAGATTCATGAAATGGGGTTAAGTTTCAGCTCTAAGCAATATCCATGTTTTATGTCTATTCTGTGGTCATTTTGTGAAGATACATAATTTAGAGTATGTTTCCTTGACCTGCATGTAGATGATTATCTCCTATGTTTAACATAAAAGTTTCTTAAGCTAACAATGCACTAATTATAGTGATCATGATTTTATTGCGTTTGAGAATTCTAAGAAAAGGTATTGCAGCACTTCTGTTGATCATGTAAGTACAGAATAATAAGCAAGCATATGTTGAATATATGAAGATTAGCAATTGATCATTTACTGATGTTAAGCTTAGTGCTTAGTGCTTGTCCATGTTAATAAATGGTTTGCATTTGCTGATGTTAGTGCTTGTATCCAACTTTGTTTGATTTCTCTTAAACTAGACAGTTCATTTCTATGCACTAGGTAGACAGTTCTGAATAATTGCTGATATATTTTATTTATAATGTCCAGAGTCCTTCAATCATGGAGTACAAAGCTCTGGGTTAAATGTGAGCATCATTATATGTGTATCTGATTCATTATGTGTGTGTGTTATATCTATTATGCAGGTCTTATCACTGACAACTTGTAGTGCAGTAAGCTAAGCCTTAAACATACCATACATGCTAACTAAGAAACTTTTCTCTGTGAATAACTGCATTTTACTTCAAATTTTACAATCATTATCTCTTATTGTTTTTACTTTTGAAAATCCTTTTGGTGCAGGTTATTCACTACTGTCATGTTTCTTCAAACTGTATCAAAGGTGAGTCAAAGCTTTTGCATTCTATTTTTTTTTTTTCCAGTGTTGTATTGTAGCAGATTTGAGATGTGTCATTAAGTTGGGCCTCTGATTTCTGTTAAATGTTTGGCATTTTGTTATATCTATCAGGTAGTGGATGAAGATATTGGAGATGATGAAACCAAGTTTTGTGCCTCTATAGCTAGTCATCTAAGATCACATAGGATATCAACATGTAATAAGGAATTATTTAGTTGGTTTTAATTGTAGCTTAGTTAACTATTGTCATCTAGGATTAGATAAGATTAGAAGGTATAGCTAGGAATTAGTTACTAGAATGTGCTTGTAGTCAAGTATATTGTAATGAGTAATAGATACAATGACATTTGTTTTGGGATTGTAATTATTTGTATGTAAATGTCTTCTTTTTGTTTCAAGGACATTTTTTTTTTTGTGTTCTATAATAGATATAAGGACGTTTTTTTAGCGTCCTAGTATACATTAGATGACCTTTTTATCGGATTTAAGGACACTTAAAAAGTGTCCTAATATACATTAGAGGACACTCTTCTAATGTCCTTTAAGACATTAGAGGACGCTTTTTAAGTGTCCTTAAAGACATTAGATGACGTTTTTTTTAGATTAGATGACGTTTTTCTGGCGTCCTTATAAACATTAGAGGACGTTTTTTGAACGTCCTTATAAGTGACTTACAATGACTCCTTGATAGATGACGTTTTTTTTGCGTGTCATCTAAAGTTTTCAATGACGTTTTTCGAACGTCCTAAAATGCTTTTTTTGTAGTAGTGTAAATCATATTGGGTTGAAGCAATTAACACCGCCCTCTATCTAGTAAATCGTTTACCAACACGTATCCTAAACTTTTCCTCTCCTTATGATAAATTATTTCACTACACTCCTAATTATTTTTTTCTTCGTACCTTTGGTTGTGCTTGCTTTCCTTACATTCGTCCTTACACTAAAAATAATTTGGATTTCCGTTCCAAAAAATGTGATTTTGTTGGTCACTCATTAAATCACAAAGGTTATCACTGTTTAGATTTGTCTAGTGGTCGAGTTTATCTTTCGCGTCATGATATTTTTGACGAGTCCAATTTTCTGTCCCAAAAATCCATTACTACCACCCCCTGTAGACGCTACTCCTTAAACCCAACATAACTCATTCCCTTTAATCACTACCATTTCCCATTCTTACCAACCAACCCACCCTTCACCCTTTCTACCAGCTCAATTAGCAAACACACCATCTTCATCAATACCTCAAAACACTCAACTTGCATCTCCATCAGAACCAACTCCACCCCAACCCCCCTTCTTCTTCCTCTCTACCGATGACAACTCCCATCGCCCCTCCATTGAGCCCTGATGTGAGTCATATTCCACACAACTCTAGGCCTGTTACTCGTAGTCAACATGGAATTGTTAAACCCAATCCCAAATATGCTATGGTTGTTAGCTCTGTGACTTAACAAATTGAACTAGGTTGTTTTAGTCAGGCAGTGAAGTAGGAGGAATGGAGTCTGGCAATGAGTAGTGAATTCAATGATCTCATTCAAGCTGGTACTTGGCAGCTCATTCCCCGTTCATCTCAAGGAATGTTCTTCCCAACAAGTGGGTCTATCGCATTAAGCGGAAGCCTGATGGTTCTGTGGAGTGATAAAAAGCTCAATTGGTTGCCAAAGGGTTCCGGCAGCAAGAAGGTGTTGATTATGGTGAAACCTTCAGTCCGTTAATTAAACATTCCTCTATGCTATTGATCTTAGCACTAGCAGTTTCTTTTGACTGGACTACTAGACAATTGGATGTTCAAAATGCCTTTTTACATGGATATTTGTCACAAGATGTTTATATAAACAACCGCAGAGGTTTGTTGATCCTAAATATCCTCAGTATGTTTGTAAGCTACAACGCTCTCTTTATGGCCTCAAACAGGCACCACGAGCTTAGTTCCCTTATTTCTCTACTTATTTGGAGGACTTGGGTTTCAATGCATCTCAGGCAGATTCTTCTTTATTTGTTTATCACTCAAGCACCATTAAGCTTTATCTGCTTATATATGTGGATGATATCCTAATCACTGGCACTCATGTTAAGCATATAAATATCCTAATCTCTAATCTGAGCAAGCTCTTCTCCACGAAGGATTTGGGTCCATTGCACTATTTCTTAGGCATTGAAGCTGTAAGGTCTCCTAATGGTCTTGCTTTAACTCAGACCAAGTATACCTTAGATCTCCTTCATTGGATAAACATGACAGAAGCTAAGCCTGTATCAACTCCTGCGACTAGTGGCAAACGTTTAAGCATCACATATGGCATTCCTCTTCTTGGTGTCACCAACTATCGCAGTGTTGTGGGAGCCCTACAGTACTTAACGTTAACTCGACCTGATATCTCTTATGCTGTCAATCAAGTCTGTTAGTTTTTGCATTCTCCTACTAGTGTGCATTGGGTGGCTATCAAACGGATTCTCCGTTATTTGAAAAATACCCTAAGCCACCCAGGTACTTTCCACTTAACAAGTTTTAGTGACTCTGATTATGCTGGAGATCCAGATACAAGAATCTCCAGAGGTGGCACTTGTATCTACTTGGGTTCAAACCTGATTTCATGGAGCTCTAAAAAGCAAAGTGGGGTGTCTCGTTCTAGCACATAAGCTGAGTATCGTCAGTTGGCTTATACTGCTGCACATCTATCCTGGTTTTGAATTTTATCCCCCCCCCCCCCCAAACTATGGTGTGACAATATTAGTGCCATATCTTTTGCTTCGAATATTGTTTTCCACACAAGAACTAGACATGTGGAAGGTGATTACCAGTACATTCGAGAAAAAGGGGTCCGCAAAGAGATTCAAATAGGTTATGTTTGCTCTCAAGATCAACTCGCAAACATCTTCACCAAGGGATTGTCTACACATATCAATGAGAATATATGAAAAAAACATTCTCCCAAATCTTCTTTAAGCTCTTCTAGGTTTGTTTTCTTCATTTTTCTGTACACTAGAAGATGATAAGCCTTGATCCATATTACTGATATCACGATTTCATTTGTGCATATTACGGGTTGTATCTTCCTTGTATGGAAATATTTGTTCAATGAACGTAGCATCATCACTTTCAATTATTGTGTTAGCATGTATACCAGTAATTTCATATTTAAATACTAAAAATCTAAATGCCGCACTATTCTTGGCATATCTAATAAACACACATGTTTGTAGTTTTTGGTCCAAGCTTCGTTCTCTTAAGAAGAGGAACTCGAACCTTAGCAAGACAACCCCACAGTTTCCGCTTTTTATAGGAAGGAATCTTTCCTTTCCATACTTCACAAGGAGACTTGTTTGTCTTCTTGAAGGGAATTTCATTTGTAGCAAATAGAAAATCACCCCACAAATTATGTGGATCCGGAACACCAGAACTATTGAGCTGGAATTGATCATATCTCTAAACGTTCAATTTTTACATTTTGCAACTCCATTTTGTTGTGGAGTGTATGGTGCAGTTGTTTGATGAACAATTTCATGTGAAGAAAAAAAAATCCAAAAAAGCATTATTCATATTCTCCACCTCTATATGATCTTATGATCTTGATTTTCGTATCAAGTTGATTCTGTACTTCAACCTTGTTGTATTTAAATATGTCAAAGGCCTCATCTTTACTATAAATTAAGTAAACATAGCATAATTTGCTGTAATCATCTATAAATGATATATAATACTTGTTCCCTCCACAAGTTGCGTTGCCTTAAAGTCACAAAGGTCCGAATGTATCAAACCTAGCACTTCATTCGACCTGTCAACATATTTGAAAGGCTGCCTAATAAATTTAGATTCATTGCATACTTCACATATGTGTTGATCATTGCCATTAGGATTGCACTTTGGCAGAAATCCTAAGTTAACCATTCTTTTTAAAGAACAATAATTTACACGGCCTAGTCTGGCATGCCATAAGTCAAAGGACTCAAGCAAGTAAGTAGTAGCCTTAATTATTTTATTAATAGTAGTAGTAGTAGTAGTAGTACAACCATCAATAAGCAAAACATTTAGTTTGAAGAGCCTATTAGCTAGGTAGCCCGTAGTCCTTCCCTACAAACTGTCCACATATAATTGTTACAAGTTTATCAGATTCAAAGACAAGTTTAAATCTCTTATTCACTAGAATAGGACCAGACACAAAGTTCTTGCAAATTTCAGATACATGGAGCACATCAAGAAGGGCTAATTGGTTTCCAGAAGTAAGCTTAAGTACCACTTTGCCCTTCCTTTCCAGATGTAGAAGCATTTCCCATATATAGGTTTTTGCCATCAATCTCTTGGTAGGTAATGAACAGACTCCTATCTGCACATATGTACCTTGTTGCACTAGTTCAACCCACCAATCATTTGGGTCACCAACCATGTTAACTTCTAAAACCATACCAATAAAGTCAGTATCAACAGCCATATTAGCTTGGTTATTGTTACCTTGGTTTCCAGCATGTTGGTCTTTCTTGTGGCGACAAGTTTGTACCTTGTGGACTGGTTTGCCACACACCCAACCACCACCTTTAGGTTTGAAACGTTTCGTTTTTGGAGCAATAGATGCAGCCTTGCCTTTGCCTTTGTTTTTATTCGAAAAAGTAGGCTTAATTGGACTTTGAATTGTCTCCTTCAACAATGTTTGCCTTGGCTTCCATGAATGAGACATCATTCTTCTTATTTCCTTGGTTATCCTCTTCCACTGGAAGCTTTTTTAAAACCAGTTTTTTCAACCGACAATTCCTCAGTCATATGTTTTAAGGTTTTCTTGAAATGCTTACAGGATGGAGGAAGCTTTTCAATAAATGACCGCTCCCACTTCAAATTTTTCTCATCCAGAATCATGCCTTCAATGTGCAATTCATGTATTATGATCTACAGTTCTTCAACTTGGTTGAGAACAGTTTTGTGATCCACATCCTATGGTTTAGAAACTTGGCGATGATAAATTTGCTTGCACATGCAGCTTGTGACAAATACTTCTTCTCTAAGGACTCCCATAATTCTTTTGCAAATTTGAGACATCATAGAGTGTATCATCAATCCATTAAGGATATAGGTTTTGCAGAGGAATTCACTATGAGTCCAAGCGTCAATGGTATTCAATCTCTCTACTGTTGCTGGAAGTTCTGCCACTGATTTCTTTAGCGAGACCACTTGTGCCAAGTTCAATGTCGTGAGATAAAACAACGTCTTTTGTTGCCATCTCTTGAAATCGACTCCCTTGATGAACTTATCCGGTTTCTCAGCATGAGAGGTCTTAGCGATAATCGCCGATTGATCCATCCTTAAGTACAGAAATTTTTGTCTTAGATCGTTTGAAACGTAGCGATAGTTAGTCTCGGATCAATCCTTAGTCGCTGAATACAATATATAATTACAGTATATATAAACAGAATTTAACAACAATATATAGATAAAGTACAAAAGTATTGTAGTAATGTATCAATCCTAATACACGAGTGCAATAGTTTTGTATCTTATATACAAATGAAACAAGAAATAAATAGAATTAAAATCACTGACTTGATTCTTGAGAGAAAGGCTTGCAATAGCAATGTCCTAAGACAGAATTTTGTCCCTACACATGTGTTGTAGGATACTACTCTGTGTTTGAAGGGGTTGCACAGATGTCTTGAAACCTGGCGAACTTCACTTGTGTTTTTGTCGAGTTTTTTTGTAGAAGAGGGTGTCAGGAAAAACCGATGTGCGTATCAATGAATGTTTTCGTCCTTTTATAAAGTTCGAACAAGGAGATGCAACTATTTGTATGTTTTGAATTTGAACAGAACAGTTGCAACTGTCTGAATCAGTGTTATCCAAAAACATCTTTATCCGAATATACAAAAAGAAAAGAAAAATCCTTTATTGGAATTTAACTAAGTCCTTAAAGCCCAAGAGCCTCGAGGTCCAAGGCCAACTTTATATACATGTATACTTAGAGCAACTCCAACAGCTTCTCTATAATTTTTGTATTATTGGGAATCAAAAGTCAAAGTTTTCCATAATTTTTCTTTTCCAACTCCAATAGATTCTCTATTTTACAGCAATCTCTAAAATCTCTATAATTTTTCCTTAAAATTTTAGAGATTGCTGTAAATTTAAGGAATTTTGTTTTCTATTTCCTCACTATCCCTAAAATGGAGATAGTTATAGAAAATATGTTAGAGCAAAAAAGACTCATTTTTCCCTAAAATAGAGATAAATCGAAATATGGAAAGATGTTGGAGTTGCTCTTATATGTTTTAAAATTCTGAGTTTTTTTGCATAAGCAAGTTTCGTCAGAATTCTTTTATGCAGTCTATTACTTAAGTGATATTCTTCATAAATAATAGGGGACTTGGTTTCTAATGTGGGATTTCAGACAATGTTCTAACAATTACTTTCAAAAAAACCCTTCAATGCCTAAATGAGCAACCATCTTATAAGTGAGTGGGAATCAGAGTGATTAAATGTCTTACCAAACCCACTTAAGGGTGTAATTATAGGGTGAAAAGCCTTATCTATAAGTTGGTTGCATCTTGCGCCACAATCTACTATCACCTATCATTGGGTTGCCCATCTCTCGACCCGAGCCCTGTGCAGCAACGATAGGGCCTCTGCCAACAACTTAAGCAAATGTTTCTCGATTCGTACTCACAGGCAACCTTCGATGCTTGCCGCAACCTTCGTACCACATGTCTCTAGATTCATACTTGCAAAAAATCTTTCAATGCCTTCTTACGCCATAATCTACTATCACCTATCATTGGGTTGCCCATCTCTCGACCCGAGCCCTATGCCGCAACGAAGGGGCCTCTGCCAACACCTTAAGCACATGTTTCTCGATTCCTACTCACAGGTAACCTTCGATGCCTGCTGCAACCTTCGTACCACATGTCTCTAGATTCATACTTGCAAAAAATCTTTCAATGCCTAAATGAGCAACCTTCTTATAAGTAAGTAGGAGTAAGAGTGACTGAATGTCTTACCAAACCCACTTAATGGTGTATTTATAGGGTGAAAAGCCTTATCCATAAGTTATTTGCAGCTTTGACCGCAATCTACTCCCACTTATAATTGGGCTGCCAGATTCTCGACCTGATCCCTGTGCCGCAATGATAAGACCTCTACCCAAACACCTTAAGCCCACATGTCTCTTGATTCATACTCATAGGCAGTTTGGTGCATCTGGATAAGAACATGTGCTTTAGGCTCACATCTTGGCAGGTTTATCCCTTGCTCCATATTTCTTGTTTGTAGGCCTAATCTAATTATTTTTCCCCCCACAAACCGCCTTTTTAGGTAGATGCAGGGCTTCTAGATGGCTTGTGGATAGTGTATGTGATAAACTGAGGCTCACAGAGGAGCAAGCTCAGGTCTATGCACACTGGGAGGAGTTTCAAGTAGATACAAAGTATCTAGATGGCGATATGAGTGATGTCGAGACAAGAAACCAAGGCCCATTGACAACAAGGGCGTTTTCAAGATCAAGTGGCAAGTTTATTACACCCTTAAAGATGGCAAGGGTTGAAAACACCAAGTGTTAGCATGTCTTGCGCCAACCTTAGCTAGCCTCGACTGCACATCAGCGGGCACACTATGTGCAAGGCTTTGGCCAAGCGGTAGGCAGGGCATTGCCTAGCACTGACGCAATAGGTAGGCAAAGAGGTAGCATCGTTTAGCGCTGATGGCATTTAGAGTAGGTAATACATGACCTGCGTGAGACTTCTAGTAAGGGCAACACGCAGCAAGACGCATGTTGACAAGGTTGACAAGCCAATCTGCCGAGAGCCACTGAATCTAGCCTCAACCTATCGTGGACGCTTCCTGCCACTGTCTAGCCAATGTTGGCCAAGGTTGGCCGCAAGCTGTCGGTCAGGGCTGGCCAATAGACAGACAGTGCTGGCTAAGGCTATAAGCAAGCAAGCAAGTAATGAAGCAAACAAGCAAGCAGTGACTCAAGCAAGCAAAGAGGGTTGATGTAAGAGGGAAATTGCCAGAAGTTAGTGATGCTTATCTATCTAAGGGAAGTTAAGAGGAGTTACTTGATGTAATCCTCCCTTTCGGATAATCCGGGGTGGTTGGGGATATTAACCATACTTAGGGCATCTCCAACCTAAAACTCATTTCAAATAAAAAAAAAATTGAAATTTTACTAATTTTAGGCTAAGTTTGATCTCCAATAGACTAACTAAACAAAAGCTAAATTTAACTTTAGAATTTAGCTAAAAAACCTAGCTATATTTAGCTAAAGATGAGAGACAATTTAACTAAAACTTAAATTTAACTTGGGATTTAGGTATTCTACTGGGGCAGAACTAAAAAAGTAATTACTTACATTTCAGTTTTAGCTATCACTGTTAGAGATGCTCTTAGATAAGAACAAGTAGTTACTTTACTCAATCCCTAAGCGGTTGGGCGGTTGGGGATATCAATTGCAAGAGAAAAATGTGCATTGTTCGATACACGTACCTAAGGAAGTTGGGTTGTCAACTTCCGAGAGTAGGCTACTCCATAAATAGCCATCATAGTTGAGACTCTAGGCACATCCAAGTTTGGAAAGATACATCCGTTTAGAATGTTATTGTAGGGATCTAAACACATGTTCATTATTAAGTACGAGTTACCACAAGGTTTGGATTTTCGGTAATTTGTCGGTTCTGTGGGTTGAATTTAATTCATGTCTTGGTATCCACTTGGTGTGAGAGAAACACTTGGGTGAAAAGTGGCAAGCCTCGCTTATAATTAGTGGTTGAGCACAGTTTACTCTGAGGTGTTGCTAAAAGGACACTCTTGTTATCTTATGGTGGGTAGCAAGGTGCCATTACAGAACGAGAGAAACAAAAAGTTCCCTATTTGAGTACGTGTCCGTGATAATACATGACACAATGCTCACACCATGTCTCTTCATCTTAGGCATTAAGAAGCTAACAAACCTCCCTCACCAAAGCTAGACAATGCCCTCGTCGCCAATAGGGTCTCGAGGTAGTGAGTCATTGCAATCATCATTCCCTCTAACTTCTTCACTTTTTTGTCTAACTCCTGCACTGATGATGTGAGGC
Source organism: Rosa rugosa (assembly GCF_958449725.1). Classification (NCBI taxonomy): domain Eukaryota; kingdom Viridiplantae; phylum Streptophyta; class Magnoliopsida; order Rosales; family Rosaceae; genus Rosa; species Rosa rugosa. The sequence continues at coordinate 10,380,061 of NC_084825.1, forward strand.
AATTTTCACTGTTACGAGGGCAACATTTTCTTCCTTCAGAAGCTTCTTATCCTCTTTCAATTCCCTCAGCTGATGTTTCTTTTGCAGTATATTTTTCTCCAATCTCCAACTTCAATCTCTCCTTCCAATTTTTTTTTTTTTTCACAGTCAGACTTCTTACCTCCTATTCCTTTTTTTTTTTTTTTATTCCTCCCACTTGGCTTTTTCTTCTTCGTTGCAGCTTGTTATTGTCATCTCAGTTCCTTCATGTTCACCCATTTCACCTTCTTGGTTATCCTTTTCCTCTTCAGAACTCTGATCATCAGCAGCTTGAACCTCTAGTTCCGAACCATCCGTCCCTTCATCAGAACCAAACTCCTTAGATTCTGTCTCCTCTGCATCTTCTTTCAGCTTTGCGAAGAGTTTATGAAAGAAGAATCCGCAATATGTCAATGACATGCTATGTGAAATAACCAGTGACATGTTTACAATAGTTACATGAGCCAATGACATGAAGTGTGAATTGGCTAGTGACATGCAGTGTGATAGTGATTTGGTCAGTGACATGTATAGTGACTTGGTCAGTGACATGTATAGTGACTTGGCTTGTGACAACTATTTTGATAGAGAAAAACATACATTCAGTTTTTCCAAAGACAACTATTTTGATAGAGAAAAACATACATTCAGTTTTTCCAAGATCAGGCTCTTGATGTCCCATTTTCTCATTCCATGCTCTTCATTTTCCCTTCCAGCTGTTGGCTTGATTGTTCTAGTCTTTTCACGGAACCAATACTACTTGGACAAAAGAAAAGGAAAAAAAAAATAGCTAGTTTCGGAAAAACAAATTGATTAATGACTTAGCCAGTGACATGCAGTTTAACAAGTGAATTGCCCAGTGACATGCAATTTGACTTGGCTAGTGACATGCAGTGTAACAGTCACTTGGCCAATGACATTCAGTCTGACAGTGACTTACCGGTATTAATACGATGCAGTCACCCATAGTATTTGAGCTGCCCGACTTCTTCTTCAGCATATGCATAGACTTTTTTAGGAAGTTCCCGACTTCCTTGGCCCAGCCATAAGATCCAATATCATCCAACTTTTCACAAGCCTTAACATAATTCCATGAAATTGTCCCCATTGCGTTTGGGGACAAAAACTTGATTAACAAATGCAGCAATATTAACCTTGCCACATTTTTATCTTTCTCGATCCCTGCCTCTATTTTTAGCTTCTTTTTCAATGTGTCTTTCAAATTCTCCACAACACTCTTGTTAACCCTCTTCGTCTCTGGAAATACTCCTACACAAAATTGGACTCATATGCACCCTCAGAAGTCTTTGGAACCAACTCTCCTTGTGCTAGCAGTCCTAGGATCATTGAAATGTCGCTTGTGGAGATTCTAAATTTCTTCTTTCCAAATAAGAAGAGGTCTTTTTCATGATTGTAAGCCTACAAGAGTAGGATAATGAAATCATCAGATTTCTTTGCTGACTTCTTCTCTATATACCCACCATGGAATGCATCCACAATCTTTCCAAACGGTGTCTCCCTTAGTAAAGCTAATGTTCTTTCATTCAGTTATCTGAAATCGTCTTCAAAAAACTGATAGTTGTGCACCTATATTGCACGTGCCCTACTTTCAAATATCTCTTCCTCTTCTTCGGCACAACTTCGGCTTCTTCTTCTTTTTCATCTTCTTCAGAATCTGGTACAGTTTTTCCCTTTTTTGTTTGTCTCCCCTTGCTGCTCTTCTTTATATCCTTTCTCAGAATCTTCTACATCTTTTGCAGCTTGTTCTTCTTCTTCGTCGTCCTCTTCAGAATCTTCTGGTACAGTTTTTCCCTTTTTTGTTTGTCTCCCGTTGCTACTCTTCTTTATATCCATTTTTTCGTTGGTAATACTAATTCTTCTTCTGTCTCAGAATCTTCTACATCTTTTACTTCCTTTTTTTTTTTTTTTTTTTTGCTTTTTATCCTTCTTCGAACCCTTCTTCGAACCCTTCTTCTTCTTCATCGCTTGATCATCTTCTTCTTCTTATTCGACCTCTTTGTAATCTTCTTAATCATTGCTTAGTTCCCTTTCTTTTCTTTTTCCACTTGCCATTTCTGATCATAAATTCTGTACCAAAATTGTTAGAATAAGAAGATTAGCATTGACTTTGATAGTTATATGACCAGTGACTTGGCCAGGGACTGGGCAGTGAAGTCACATGCCATATCAGTGACATGGTCAATGACATGAGGTTAACACACATCTGGCTAAGGACCTAGCCTTGCCAGTGATTTCATGGCCAGAGACATGACCAGTGACCTGGCCTTGCGAGTGACTTCACTGGCCAGTGACTGGGCTAGTGACTTGGCCGGCCAGTGAGACATCATTGGCCATTTGCATTATATATATTTATTGACCCAACATCACATCGATTTTAGCAAACCATACAACCTAAATAGCATCACACACATTCATCATCTCCACATAAATGTATATGTCACTGTCCATGTCTCTGTATCAAACCAAAATTAAAACACAGCCACACCACAATCAAAACAGTCACACAATGGCCTCAAAACAATTTTGGGTTCCGAAATTCTACATTTCATAAAGCTATGAACGAACTCAAAGCAGGAAGCAGAAGCAAAATTGGATAAGTATCAAGCAATTTCATCACTAGACAATGCCAAATACGCAAAGAGATGATAGCGGTGGAATCGAGGCTGAAACATTACCAGCTCGAGGTAGACGATTTGAGGCCGGGAAGTTTGCAAAACCATAGAATTTGGGACTTCGTTGCTGAAGCACTCTTGTTGGAGGCGACGTTGCTGCATGGTGTAGGAAAAACAGTCGTCGTCGAAGGTGTGCGCAGGAGTAGGTGTCGAGCCGAAGAGAATTTGGAATCGTCTCAACGATGGAAAGTCTAGAGCGGTTTATGTGTTTTTGAAATTGCGAAACTGAAAAGAGAATAAGAGATAGAGTCGGGCCCGGGTTAGAAAACCTAAGTGGCATTTTTCGTAAATTTTGTAAGTTTTAGTGTTAGATAGTTAGTGCGTGACCTGAATTATCATACGCTATTATCTTTGACCTAAACTATCATTTGTATCTTCCAAATGACCACTTTAATCATTTTCCCTATAAAATAAGGGGAAATGCTCATTTACCCAATTTTAGCTTAAAATTTGCCCACTTGCTCCACTAACAGTTTTTTAACCCCATTTACCCAAAACACTCTAAGAGATTATTTCCCCTTTACAATTCTTTCTTTTATTCTTTTTATTTATTTTTGGGACTTTTTTGCCCTCTCCTTCTTTCTCACTTAGAAAGAAAAGTCATCCTCCACCTTGCTGTGCTCTGGTGACCAGTGGCCGGCCGAGGACTCCGGCCACCGGTGACCGGTGACCGGAATCCGGAATCCGGCCACCGGACTGTTAACCGGATTCCGGCGTCTGAATTTATTGCCCCCTAATAATACCTAGTAACCATATTATTACCCACCAGTAATCATATTATTGCCCCCCAGTAACCATATTACTGCCCCCCAATACTCATATTATTGTCTCCCAATAATCATATTATTGCCTCAAATAATCATATTATTACCCTCCAGTGAATTGCATAAACTCCCAAAACCAAAATGAATACACTACAGGCACAATTGATCAATTTATATGCATATTATTGCCCCCCAATACTCATATTATTGTCTCCCAATAATCTTATTATTGCCCCGCAATAGACATGTATAACTACTCAATAAAACTTTTTTTTTCATTCTTCTGCCAAATTTACCAAAAAAAACGAAATCAAGCCGGACGCAGAACCCGGACCCTGCGGCGACGACACCGACTGCATATCTCAAACCCCAGAACCCGGACGACATCCCGCACATAATCGAAACCCAAGAACCCGGACGACGCCGTCGGAATCAAAACAAAATCAAGCCGGACGCAGATCCCAACCCTGCGGCGACGACACCGACTGCAGATCCCAAACCCCAGAACCCGGACGACATCCCGCTCATAATCGAAACCCGAGAACTCGGCGGTGACGACGTTGCGGTTGCTGTAAGGGTTAATTGACTTCTCCGGCGGGTCAATTTTGGTCTTGCTTGACTATGAGTGAAGGAACGGCGAAGAGAGAGAGAGAGAGAGAGTCTGATAGGAGGTGAGAGAGAGAGAATTTTGTAATTTATTAATTAGTTTGGGGGTAAAAATGTCACTTGCATTTAAATTGGGTAGATGGGAGTAAAAAACTCTTAGTGGAGCAAGTGGGCAATTTTTTTGTTAAAATTGGGTAAGTGGTCATATTAAGTAATTAGGGATGTGTATTTAAAATTTCTCAACCTTAAAATAACAAAATTAAGGCACATAATCTTTATAAATAAAAAACATAAAAAAATGCACACTATAAACAAATTAGTTAATTAATTAACAAAACACTGACCTCCACCCCCTTTCAGAATTCACCTTTGTGAATATGCCTCCCATGCTCAGGATTAAGATTTACAACAATCTAATGGCAGCTTTGAGCCTGTAGATGGCACTCGCTTTCCCGGGCACACTTCTAGTTTTTTCCGACTAGATGTTGCGAACCTGTATAGAGACTCAGTCATATCAAAAAGAAAAACTTTCCATCCACATATTCAGAATTCTTTATTTTTATTTCGACGAGTTCTTTTCGGAAAACAAATGAAACAAACATGAAAGAAATAGCATTGATCAAACGAAAACAAAAAAGGAATTAGCAGAGAACAGAAGGTCATTGCCAAGAATCAAAACAGAACAAAGGATAAATCTTTCACCATCGAGGTTCTACTTTGGAAAAAAAATCAAAATCAAAATCAGCATACTTTGAAAAACGTCATGAAATCCATTTCATGGCGTTCTTTGACGTACCGTTTGAAATCCATTTCATGAAAGAGATGCACATCATGATCGTAAACAATGAGATCGATCGAGGGCCACGGGCAATATGAGAGTTTCTGATCCAAGCAAGTTGATGAGGTTTAATTTGTTAGGGTTCCTGAGTAGCAATATTGTGTGATTGATTTAGTTACGTCTTTCAGATTTCTCTGGCATATTACGATAAGATGATATGCTTCCTTCCTACGTTATTGGGATATGTTTTGGGATTCTCACTATCAAGGTTTGAAATATTTGTAGATATATATTCCTCGATATATACTTTTTTTACGAGAGTACTATTCCGAACAAATACTCTTCATTATCGATATATCGGAGATATACTGTATCTGTTGATATGCCCTTAATTTGGACTGCGGATATCTCTCACAACCGAATCAGTGTTGAACTGTTGATATATCCTTTACTTGGACTGCCGATATCTTTGGGGATTATCTTAGCCGGGGGTGGAAATTTGAGGAAAAAGGCGAAAGAACTAGATTTATTACAGTTAGCACACTTTGATTCTGTTAACATGTCTTAATTTTCTTGACTTCTCTCTTATTTGTTGTTTACATTTGTTTACATCAAACCAATGCAACTAAGTAGCATAATGAAATGGACTTTTTTGCCAAGAACTCCATTGACAGAAGAATTGAGGATACAAATTACTTGAAGACCAAGGCGAAAACCAAAACATTTTATTAAATCAAGAGTCTCCTACCTAACTAACATACATTAGCACTTGAGAGAAAAGGGGTCTGTGGTGGCCATTCTACAGTAACTCGCCACTCATTCAGGACCCCATGTCATAAACATAGTATGTGTTGCATAAAATATGAAGAACAAAAAAACCTAGATTTACATAGACAAAAACTATACAGCAGTTGGACTACAAGTCAGGTTGCTCGGTTTTCAATGGTCCACCCGATGAGGATGCACAACTCCCATTTTGAAGGTACAGGCTATTGGCCACCATAGAATCACTAACCAAACCAACCCCTACATCCACATTATCAAAGTCGAGTGTGCGTTTTCGTGTGCTGAAAAAGGAAACCATGCATTAGATGAAATCATTAATTTGGTAAAACACTTTGGTTTGAATCATCATTGTGCTGAAAGCATACCCATTCAAGCGGTTGTTAATGGCTGTCAGATCTTTTGAAGGGCTCTGATACGCATGAGTACTCTCCCCAACACAAGCATAATAGCTCTTTGAGCTATGTGAGATTAAGGCATCCATCTGTAGCAGGGTCATAGTTAGCCTTGGAATAAATAAATTCAACAGTACAGTTCCCAGCAAAAATGAATTAAAATGTACTGCAAAGACATTGAGGACTTCTGAGTACATTATCAAGGATCAGGATCTAAAAAAACTTGAAGAATACAGTCACAGGACACGTGATACTTAGTTAACATCACATATTTACCTCGTGAAGATTAGCTAACGCGTAACCAAACTTCATAACAACCAGTAGAAGAATATTATTGTGTCAAAATTTGAGAAGGAAAATAGTTATTAAACAATGAGTGTGCAGTGTCAAAGTAGTAAGATAAGAAGAAAGCAACAGTATTAAACTATATTAATGGGATGGTGGTTGAAGCAACAGTATTTGCATCTTACACGTGAAGTGTTTGCATAATTGCTAGTAAGATGAAAATGAAGTGGCTTTTGGTGAATGAATATGTGAACCCCACACAAGTTATGTAGACCTGTTGTTTTTGTTTTGTTTTAGAAATGGATTGTTATCATATTCAAGAAGGAATAAGAGCTGCATCATCAAGATACAGACCTTACAACCGTCATAGCAAAACATAAACAAAGACGGAATCAAGAAAAGGTTAGCGTAATTTCACTTGCATCACCTAAATCAAACTCTATATTAATGTGCAAGTGCATTACATAGATATCTGGTATTTACATCCTGACCAACTGGAACTTGAAAGTGAAAAACCAAAGTTTTGGTCCATAAAAAAATGAGAAATCCCAAGACATAAGTCAATACTCCAAACGCTGATGAAGAGGATCATAGTGAGAATGCATGGAAGCAAAATATAAAACAAGATCCTATCAAAATAGCAAAAAAGCTAAAGAGAATACTTTTCCATACTACATGGTGCAGCAGTAGTACGTAATTCCGTTAAAGAATAAATATACTGGGTATGTACTAAAACAATTAGTGTCATGTGGTTCCTGGTTTATTAATGAATAAAATAAAATAAAAAAAGGAAAACGTGTATGTAGTTCAAAAACCCAAAAGATGCACAACAGAATTGCAATAGTTAACCCACTTTATAATCAACATACCGTATATGTGAAACAGGAAAAAGAAAATCAGAAACCTAAACAAGTACCTTTGATGATCGCAATGGAGATACATATACATTGTGTGCTGCAGATACTTTCTTTGGAGACATATCAGGGAGACTTGGAAAGGTGGATACTTTAGGTGATCCTGGACATTGAGCTAATTGCCAATGAAAACAATATGGGACTTATTAGGGAGTTCTAGCACGAGTGTTACAAGAGGAACAAACACAATGCGAAAAACTAGACATCAGTTTTGACAGAATCATACCATCATTGTTGTTGTTAGCTTCAGGAACTACATTGGCTCTTGTAGTTGTAACAGCTGGCCCAAGCTCAACAAGCAGGGTCTTGACAGAAGGAATGAATACTTCATTGTAAAATCTAATGATATCTACGTGTTCCTGTCCAGGCCGCTGGTTCCAGAACATGTGAAGGGATAGGAACTTAGTATTCAACTAGAAATATAATTTGATAGGGATCTAACTAGGAAACAGCTATAAGAGTAAAGATTAGGCATCATACCCCATTGCGTCTAGCTGATGACCAGTCAACAAAGACACTTCGAAAAACTTGTGGTTTGCATTGTGGTTGCTTCCTGTAGTTGTGTATGATTTCCCTAAATGTAAGACTTAGTTGAGAAATCTGCATCCAGAAAACAATTGATGAGTGTACGTAAAGATTAAAATTATGTAACAGCAGCCTAGAAAACTCGTCAGAAGTCACATCATACCTTGGCAACCCCGTAAAAACAACAAAGGATAATTTGGTCAATATGGCGGTTAAAAAAGAGAGATGTCCGCTGAACAAGTATTTGTTGGAAGAGGCGATAAACATTCTCCCTGATTTGCTGAGACAATTGCAACCTTTCGACCATACCATTAATTCTTACAGCAGCCAGCTTGATGATCTATGATACAAGAAATTCACATAGGTATAAAGCAAAAGATAAATCCCGATAAATCAAAATTATAAGGTCAATGTAAGTACAATCAGATCCTCGATGGCATGAACTAGTATCTCTACCACAAATCCTCTTCAGTGACATATAAGTCATGAACAGGCCTCAAAACTTTTAACCATACGTAATATGTCAACCGGGCAGATTTTCTGAGATTTATTACACCCACACACACAAAAAAAAAAAAGGCGATGGAACACTGTCTCGCACCTTATTAAAGAAAATACTAACTCCAGTTTCTGCACATGTTTCCCCTCCACCTCCTGGATTTGGTCGTGTTGGACTGCACAAAAAAATTTCAGACATAGAATTCCATGAGGAAAGAAATGAAACTGGAAGGAATTGCATTTACGACTTCCTGGGACAAGAAATTGATACCTTGCAAAAGCAGATTGTAGAGGTGGCGGTGGCAGCTTTGATTTAAGGTTACTTAAGGCCAGGAGACGATCCTTCACTGGAGAAGTAAAGGAATTTCGCTCTAGTAAGACACCCCTATATTCTGTGCAGGGTCTCTTCGGAGACCTGAGATCTCCATTCTGACCTGAAAAGTTACAGTACAAAGAATTCACCACTTGAGCATATTACTATATCATGAGCCACGAAGTGGATAGAAATTTATTTCCAATGACCATGGACTTACACATCCCAAATACAACGTCAGGGCATTAGTACTTCAGATTGTAATATGTATATATCAAAAAAATAATAAAATAAACAATACCTGGGGAAGTCTCATGCTTCTGTAAAGAAGCTACTGGAGGCAACCCTCCACAAGAGAAGTTGATATGCAAAGCTATTGCATCCAAAGATGGCATTGGTTCTGCTAATAACCCGAGACGGTTGATTTCAGCCGAGAAGGCAGGCCTAGCAACTGTCAAAGAATTGTACATTGAGGAACCCTTCTCCCATACCATGCTCTCCAAAAGTCGTTCTTCCAATGAATTTAGATGTCGTCTCAATTCTCTTGGTAGAGATTCTTCATGTCTAATGAAGCTCTCTATCACCTTGCTAAGATCAAAAGCTGTAATGCCTGTCCTTTCTAGTACGGCAGGAAACAACATTGTGACCGTCTTATGTGTTGCCAGGACTAACTCAGCAGAGCATGCTAGCATGCATCTATGGAACCTCTCATTTGTTAATAAAGAGGTCAAATTAGTAGCATGCAAAACTTGAGCCTCTGCCCTACACATTGCTTCCAAAACTCTATAATAAAGCTTGAGTGCTTCCAGTCTTCGTTGTTCTGCCCACACATTGTCCATGAGGTTAGCACTTTGCAGACTACCAGTTACACATCGCTCCCCCAAAGCACTACTTGGAAATATGGCCTCAAGTATTATTTGCGCCCTGCGTATCACATCATTACTAACGTTCCTATCACATGATGCCAGAAAACCCTCGAGCTCGGGTGAGGGTTTTGATGGAAGTGGGGAAATAAAGGTCCTAAGCCACTTTGCAGTTGTCATTGCAGTGCTCACAGGTGTAGCTGCCATCTTTGAATTAACACCACCATTAACATGCGAAGCTGGAGAGCGATGGGGAGAGAGTGGACTTGTAATTGTCTTTGTTGGGGAGGCCACTGAATCAAATTTCCTCTAACATAATAGTACAAATAAGATTATCAACAAATTTTCTATAAACAAAACAACAGCATTGGAAACAGAAAGAACATCTGACAACACATATGTTCCTGAATAGTGGAATTCATTATTGAGAGCATACCTTCACACCAGATAAATTCAAGGACCCTCCTGACAAGCTCCCTGAACCAAGTAAGCTGTCCTCCTCATTTATAAATACTCTCTCATCCAGTTCACCCTTATTCCGAATTGCATCATCATGATCTTTTTCTAGAATATCTAAACTGGATGACAAAGAAGGTTCATCCAGAAGTCCTTCAAAATAGGTCAAACCATCTGCATCAAACAGGATGATACTTCAGAAGAACGTCTTTAGATTTTCTTATCAACCATTGCACAAATGAGGAACTTTTGCAACACACCTGTATCAATATTCTTTAGATTTTCATTTTTACACTCAGATGCCAAACAAGGCTTCTTCTTCAAAAGATCTGATATCAATGTATTAGCCTTTTCCATTGTTTTTCTCAGCTCCTCTTCTGAGGTGTCATAAGTGTTGCAAAGTGATGCAAGCAGGTCCACACCTTTGTTGCCTTTCCTCACTGTATTAGACATTAATCAATGAGCTCCAATGAAGAATTCCAAAATGCACAGCCAAAAAGGGGAAAAGATGGGGAGATCAAAAGTCCAAACAAATTTTCAACTTTTGATATCCTCTTGGAAAATCATAAAAGAAAGAGTGCTAACAAGCCAAGTGGAATATTACCAAAACGCGGTGAATCATGGATTCTAAAGTTTCTGAAGCGAACAGGGACGTGAATAATTAAAATTGCCTGTACAAAGACAGAATCAAGCAGTAAGAAAAAAGGCACCTGTAAAGTAGAGAGCTAAAATAGAGAGAGAACCAGAAATCTCTTTTTCTTAACTGAAATGGAAATCCATTTTATGTCAGCAGTTCAACTATCTGATAGCATCTTAGACTCTAACTAAATAATACAAAAAGACAACTAACCAATATGGAAACCAAGCCGTTTGTGCATGTCACCAGGTCTTTAACTCGCCCAAATACATGTACCCGAAGGGCCAAAAACAGCAGCCATCCAAATCTATGATACTCTGACACATAGCCAGCTCCATTGGTAATGGCTGACTTCTTATCAACAGTTGCATCACTTGTCAAGAAGAATTCCCGGTATGCTTTTTTGAAGTACCTTGAAGCATAAAAATTTTATGATATCATGCTATTAACTCAAATATCTTTTATACATGAAACCAAAACCATGAAGAAACATGTATCAGGTACACAGATAAACCATTTAACAAAACTTCACAAAATACTGCAGTATTACAATATAATCTACAAATCTGAGAGATGAAAATGTCCCTTGGATAAATTCAATGAGTATGAAAATGTAGAATTAATGGAAACTTCTTATCCATACAACTTAAACTCTCTCCTAAATGTATTACAAATCATGAAAAATATATGGATTTGCAATACCGCTGTAAGGTGCTCACGGTAAGCAGAAAGACACCCGTATGGATGCTTACTTAATTCAGACTACCCCATTTAAATTTCATGATACTGCAATTAGATAGACATCTAGATCAATGGTATAACCATAGATTCATCAACTGGGGTGTTGCATTATGTACAACAAGTTTCAACTAGGTAATCAGTTACCCTATAGATATATACTCACTGTTTCACTCAGTTGGTCAAAATTTAAAAGTCTTCAATGAACCAAAATTACCGAAACTGGAAGTTAAATAGTCAGTTTAACACAACCAATATGTCTAAAATTACAGTCAATGTTACGGAGTAACACTCATAATAGTTGCTTATACGGCTACATGGTAGATGACTATATATTCAGCCACTAATTTTTAAAGGATCAGAAGTCCATATGCCAACAACTGAATGTACTCTCTAGAAACCAAGACTGAAACTTGACAAACCACCAAGGGGCATACCTAGACTCGAGTTAATTCTTTAAATTCAAACTAATTTCATGTAACTATAGCACTCAGTGGCAAGCAATTTATGGTAGCACGGTCCTATTTTCAAGAACTCATAACCAAACAAGAAGCATAGTGTTTCACGAGAAAACGCAGCAAAAAAAAATTTTGAGTTAACACCACATTTTTTAAAGTATTTTGGATAGATAAGGATGAAAACCAACAGATTCTGATACAACGAAGCTGCCAAAGAGATTTTTTCTCTTTCCTTTTTAATCACATTTAATTCTAATCTATTTTAAGTCCTAACACCACTGTCAGCCAGTGCCATTACAGCCTCATCAACAATTTTCTATTCCAAGCCACTACCATCAGACCATACTAGTACGCCTAACAGTCTCCCACCAAAGCAATTATTACTATATCTAACATTACCACACACAGACACATATTACTCATGCTTAGTTTTGTATTGGTCCCATCCTAACTGTAGATATTGTACACAAGATTCAGAAAAGCTTAAAAGAAAAGCAGAATATTTTGTAACATAGTAATACATCAAGCGCGATGAGTAAAATAAAGGGCACTTACTTGCTTAAAAGGCTCAAGTACAGAAAATTGGCCTGCAACTCTTTTGCCTACAAATTAAGAACTCAAACTCATGAGTGATCAAGTAAAATACATAAAAGACAGTGTCGTGAAGTAACTGAATCTCTGAAGAATTAATACCTCAAGTTTGCTCTCCCAATCTACACCATACAGATTACTTAAAATTGGGCCGGCCTTAACAATAAACTGTGGAAGCTCCTTAAAGAAATCCACAATGCTGGAAGCAACCGAAAAACAAAATGAGAAGAATTCATGAGCAAGCAACATAAGATACAAGCAAAAACAAAAAAAAAAACAGATTGACAAACAACATACTTCAGTTTAGCAGCTCTCAAAATTTGGATGAGAGAGAATCCATTATCATCAGACCCCTTTTGTGAATTATCTGAACTCTTCTCACTCAATGTTTTCACCGAGAACAAAACAAACGAAAACCAGAACCGTTCTGCTTCTTCAGGCTGCACACAGAAAGGTAGTTAAGTTGCATATTAAACGATACTTTCTTTCATCATGAATCAATAATGTCACTACACAATCAAGAACTGATAAAACATACCGTTCCATTTCCGATAGCTGATAAATTTGATATTAGAACATGTTTCGTTTCTATCAGCAGCTTAATAGCTTGCGTGAGCGTGTTCTCGTCCAACGACAATCCATTCTGCAAACATCATATATATTCAAGAGAAAGAAATTGTACACTGGAATCATCGAAAGATTAAACTTTAAACACAGTGGCATTACAACAAGATAGACCAGCTGGGCTAGTCTGATCACAGTAAAAAAAAAAAAAAAAAAACCAACCTTGCACAAATCAGTAAATCGAGCTTTAACAGGGTCCAAATCTCCAGTTCCCGAATTCGAATTGTTGGATGCAGAGACCTCCGGCTTCGTATCTTCCATGTTCAGCACAGCAGGTGGACTCATCTAAACCCTAGCTCAACCAAAAAAACCAAAAACTCAATCCCAAATCCTTAATTTCTACAATTCGCCCCAAAAAGAAGCGAAATTTTCGAAACCCAGACACAAATCACTCAATTTCTTCACCGAAATTCAAGTTCCAAAAAAAAAAAAAATCAATTTCCGTGGGAATTAAACCTAAACACCCACCCCACCCACGAAAAAGCACAAAATGCGTGATGGCGAAAACCGGAGCCAACAATTGAAGCCTTCACAAAACGAAGAGAAATTTTTTTAAAAAAAGCTTACGAATTTTCGTCGGCACAGATCTGCGTGATATTTCAGTGTGAGAAAAGGGGGGGGGAGTAGATCCGGCGAGGCCCAATAACAAAAACGACGGCGTTTTGGGGGGATCGGAATCGAAACAGAGGGAAGCAGAGAGCTCTTTTTTCAGTCTTTGGGAAACCCTATCTCTCTCTCTCTCTCTCTCTCTCTAATTTTTTTGGTTTGGTGTTGAGGGCCTCTTTTTGGGGGAAAACCCTGGACTGTTGTCTCGCGCGGGAAAAACAACATGCCATGTCACCATGACTCACATGCATACATACATAGAGGGCGAATCGGGGGAGGACACGTCATGCGGGTTAGGTGTTTTTTACCGCCAAAATTTCTCGCCGTTACGACTGGACGAGATTAGCAATGAATTCCGTTTGCCGCCGTTACGGCGTGGGTGACGGAACCTTTTTTGGATTCTCTCTCTCTCTCGGTAACAGCAGAACTGCCCACATGTGGGAAGAGAGTCGGGGCCCATTGGGTTTCCGTGTCGTTTTTCGACATCTAAATGTCGTTTTCAGCTTTAGTGGGCCCGCGCCCACAGCCCCATAGCCCTAAAGTTTTTTTTTTTTCTTTCTCTCTCTCTCTCTCTCTTTTTTTCCTTAAAAGGAATCTTCTCTTTTTTGTTTTTTTTTTTTGGGATCTTGACCAAATGCACCAAAATTGGCCAAATTTATCCCACTTACCCCAGCAACAGATTTTTATTCCCACTAACCCAATTTAAGGAGAAATAACAAATTTACCCTCAGCCTAATTAAATAATTACACAGATGCCACTCCACTCCTCTCTCTCCATCACCGACGCCATCTCTCTCTTTCTCTCTCTCTCCTCCGCGCCCTCTCTCTCTCCTTTCTTTCACCGGTGATGGTAGTGTAGGGTTGAAGATCAAATCCCTGCACGAAGCTTTGTTCCAGCCTCTGGCTCATATTTCTCTCTCAGATATCTCTCCAGTACTGAACCTCAGCCATGTACGATAGGGATCCATGGGGCGGCCCGCTGGAGATCAACACGGCGGACTCGGCCACCGACGACGACCGCAGCCGGAACCTGCAGGACCTCGACCGGGCGGCGCTGTCGTCTCGGCCGCTCGACGAGACGCAACAGAGCTGGCTGCTGGGCCCCACCGGGGAGCAAAAGAAGAAGAAGTACGTGGATCTGGGATGCGTCATCGTCAGCCGCAAGATCTTTATCTGGACGGTAAGGACACTCCTCCTCTCCGGCTTGCTCGCCGGACTGAATTGCATGCTCTTACCATTTTCGTCTCGGCGGCGGCGGTTCTCCTCGTTCTTTCAGCGCGTGTGTTTCTTTTTTTTGTATATAGAAACTTGACGAGAAGATGTTCAGTGCGTGTGTTTCGCGTGTGTGTGTGTGTGAGATTGGGTTTTTTTAATAAAGACAAGTAGAAAATAGAAATAAACAAGATCTGCTGGTCAACGGGAAAATAGAAACAACAATAGAGGTCAGCTCGGCTTTGCTGTTCGATTTGGGTCCTACTTGATTTGGGCTGCCGACCATCACTTGTTATAACTTGGTCACTTTTACTCGCATGTTTCACTGAAAAGAGACGTGTATTTGTTTCAACACACATGTTATTGAGGGCCAATAGACGACTATTGGGGGGCAATAGACATCTATTGCGGGGCAATAGATGTTTTAAATTGATGTAATCTTTTTTTTTTTTTTCGTTAATTAAAGTTTTATTTGTCTAATTTTAGGAAGATTAATTTTCATTCCGACAAACGAAAGTTCTATTGGGGGGCAATAGTCGTCTATTGGGGGGCAATACATGGCTGATAGTCGTCTATTGGGGGGCAATACATGGCTGATAGTCGTCTATTGGGGGCCAATAGACTATTGGGGGGCAATAGACGTCTATTGCCCCTCTATTAGGGGGCAATAGATGTCTATTGGGGGCAAAAAAACTTTCCGGTGAGATTTTCAGCAAATTCCGGTGGGCGGCAGCCGGTGACCGGAATCCGGCGACCGATGACCGGATTCCGGCGAAAGTTGGCCGGATTCCGGTAAAAGTTGACCGGATTCCTGCGACCGGTGACCGGATTCCGGCGATCGGTGACCGGATTCCGGCGACCAGCGGCCGGTGACAGGCTCCGGCGAAGTCTCCTATGGTTTCTCTCTCTTCCATTTTCTCTATTTCTCTCTCTAAGTAACAAAGGGGTGAGGGGTAAAATGGTATTAAAAAAAAATTAAAAACAAAAAAAAAATCTTAATGGGGTATTAGAGAAGACTCCCTTAGAGTGTATTGGGTAAGAGAGAATTAAAAAAACTTAATGGGGTAAGTGGGAAAAAAATCCCTAGAAATGGGGTAAATAGACAAAACCCCTTTTTTTTTTTTGTCTTAACATTATCTTACCACGTTGGATGGGGAGAAAAGGTTCCCCATTGCCTTCTGCTGCAATCTTCTTCTTTTTTTTCTTTTTTTTTTGGCAAATGTTGACATGGGATTTTATTAGGGGTGGGCGTCCGGACCCGAAAGACCGAAGACCCGACCCGGACCGAGCAAAAAAGCCCGATTCGGTTCGGTTTTAGTATGGAAAATCTCGGTTCGGTGCAAAGCCCGACCCGAATGTATATTTTCGGTTCGGTCTCGGGCTTCAAATATTCGGAGACCGAAAGCCCGACCCGACCCGATTTCTCGCTCTCGTTGCCAAATCGGAAGAGGATGCTACCGTCCGAGCACTCTGTCACAACGCAAATCAAAACGAACATAAATTTCTACCTCTCAATTCATAATCCATTTGTTTCTCGAGAAAATTACACTTACCGGTAGTAGAAATGAGTTCGAATTGTGATGATGACGACGACGATGATGATGAATGCGGAAGCGTCGTCGTCGTTGGCCTTGGCTTTGGAAATCCAAGCGGAGTCCGAGCTCTGAGCTTGTTGTGCAGAAAAGGTCTGGAGGGAAGGAAGGAGGAAGAGAAGGTGAAGCAGCGAGTTTTGAGGAGGCAGACAAAAGGATCACCCATTTTTGGGAGGTTGTATTAATTATAGTTATACTATGCATGCTTTCTATTTTAATATTGCTGACTCTCGGTTTTGTAGTGATTTTGTGGCGATTTGAGACAAGTGAGAGTGAAGGATATTCATATCTGTACAAAGCCATGTCTCCACGTTGTTGCTGCCTCACTTCCCAAGAATTAAAGAAAAGAAAAGCTGCTACAGCTACCAAGGAGAAGAAGAGAAAGGACCGGGTGCAAGGGAGGAAAAGAAAAGAAAGGACAAAAGTTGTCTCCCACCAAGAAAAATTGTCTCCACTTTCTTTGTCTCCACCACCAAGAAAAGTTTCCCATGATGAAATAAATATAAATTTTGCAGATAAAGTATCAAGAGAGTCTTGTGCTCTGGTGGTTGGGAGTAAGGCTGTCGTGTAAGAGGTTGGGGGTTCAAACCTCGCCTCTTACTGAATTTTGTGATATTTTGCATATTACTGGACTGAGAGATGGGAAACTCAATTTTGGGCCCGAAAAGCCCGAAAGACCGAACCGGCCCGTTGGGGATCGGTTTCTGTCGGTTTTCAGTTTTGAAAAAGCCCGAACCGACCCGAACCGATTGATTCGGGTTCGGTCTCGGTCTTACTGATTTTTGGGCCCGGCCCGACCCGAGCCCAGCCCTAGATTTTATTGCCCTTATGACTAGATGCACGGCAGCCTTTTTTTTTTTTTTAATCTGAAAAATACTTCAATTGAAAGCTCAAAAAAGAGCAAAGATACAAAAAAGTAAACACAAGGACTAGTGTGTAAGAGAAAACACAGCAACAAACTGCAACAAAACCGGTCCTAAAGACTGGGATGAAGTCTCAGATAAGGGAGGAGGGTGGCTGAGAAATTGGGAATGAGGTTGTGGATATTTGAGTGACGTTAGAGATTTTTATATAATATTTTAGTCAAATATTTTTGAAATTTATTACTTTTAAGTCTTAACCGGAGATGTATTACATAATACGACATGAATCCGCCTTTAGTCTTAATAGATCATTTTATGGTTCAAGACGTAATGATTCGCAAAGTAAATGTCTTGGGATTGTAACATTCTTACAATCTTGTCCTTACGATTTAAGACTCCTGAAATTAATCCAGACAAGTCAGGCTTTCAAAAAAGCTCGGTTTGGTCGCCTGTTCGATTGACTGATATTACCACTTACCCTTTCAGGGGGCGCTCGACAATAGATTGCTACATAAGATTCAACAATATATTGCCCATGTCGATTGTCTTTTAGGCATAATCCAAGTATCCAACCCTCGTGGGGTATGCCTACATGATCCCATGCATGGTGTTCATGGGTAATTGGGCACTCACTGTTGTGAATTGTGCGATCTTACGTGCCTTGGTTTCTTTCTCTCTAATTGTCATCACTCAATAGTCTTGCGAGGAGTGGTCAACTTTGGTCGTTGATGAATGTGGATCTAGTTTCGAGCCTAGGCGGGGAATAGGTACTGGGTTTAAGACTTCGAGTCAATAGTTTAATCTCTTCATGTTTTTGCTGATTTAACTCAGCAAGTCCCTCAATTAGCTTTGATAGAGTAGACTTGACACAGTTGAGAATTAGTATGTAAGAGAAACTCCAACCCATCCGCCAAATGACAAGTTGGAGGCTCAATGAAAAGAAATGGCAGATGACACCAACTTCAGCAGATCTCCCAAATCTTTCGTGGATCTTGCATACCAAGCCGATCTGCCAAATTCCAAATCTGTCAAATCCCTTTCTACTCACCTTATACTACCAAAATTTGTCGAAAACTGGAGTAAGCAGAATAAAAAGATGTAATCTTGTAGGGAATATCAATTACTTCTTCAGACCCTGATTATCATGGAAATTTGTGAGAACAATAAAGAATCAAGCACATTCCAATTTGAGTAGAAACTTGATTACCAAATTGGAATGAAGATATTCATAAATATAGTTTCTGTAGACAATGAGAGTAACAGCAAACCAAATTGTAGAGTGAAGGGAGATAGTAACCACCAACTGAGATATATCTTCGACCAAGGTCACCTAGAAAATTAGAGAAGATGCCTGAAATAAAGAATCTCAATGTGGGTATGTAACTAGAAACTTGATGATGAAGGATCTCAAACTTTAGCAGCAGAAGGAAGATGTGCTTGATTGAGTGCTTCAAATAAACACATACACCTTGCCCTTTTCTACGATCTTAAATGACCCATTTGTTGGCAAGTTTAGCAAAATGTCATTTGCAACATTAGCCTTCAAATTCAAATTTGACACAAAATTTTTGACATCTCATTGGAGATGTTCTATTATAATTTTGTTATACTACTAGCACACTACTAAAAAAATTTGCTAAGTTATACTTGGAGCAAGTATTGAAGTATTGTGCCCAAAACGATCGTTGTTTAGAAGTTGCCGTATCCCAAAAATTGAAATAAGATTACAGACTTGAAAAACAAGTATTGTGCCCAAGACGATTGTTGTTTAGAAGTTGCCCTATCCCAAAAATTGAAATAAGATTGCAGACTTGAAAAACAAGAATTAAACACGCACAAGTCAGTACTAAAGGTCCCAGCCTTGAGTGCATAGTATGCACAGTCCAACCTTCATTGAAGATCAATTTTGTTTTTTTTTTTTGAAATTTTCGAAGTGAAAGGTAAAGTAGAGACGCTTACGAAAGAAATGAAGTTTTGGTTTAGAAAATCAAATGAATTAGGGGTTAAAAGAGCTTCACCATCAAAAGTGCAACTAAATATTGCTATACTATTTTATAGCAAGACTAACCCAAACATATTGCAACTAAATATTGCCATACTATTTTATAGCAAGACTAACCCAAACATATTGGCCTGTATCGCACAAGGAAAATAAAAAACCAAACATTTTGGCGCTTTAGGATGAATTCAAAATTACCCCCATCACTGTCATATTCTTGCTGGTAAATTCTGCTCTGTTACATCAGCACTCGAGAAAAGAATACGAATAGGAACATTATGACCGATTCATTGTCTAGCGCATAAGTAGAATGGCAATCCAACAGTTTAGAAACCAAATCAGTATTACAAACCCGAATGTCCATCATTATACACCTATAAGTAACACATTTGTTCGGTTCGCCATAATCTACTCATCGAGCCTACAACATCTCTATGGCTTTCATGATCAGTCAATGGATGACAGGCTTCAGAGGATACGCTCTCATCTTCGACCAGTCAAGGCTTGAATCAAGATCCGCATCTAGTTCCCCAACGATGCTTCTGCATTAATAGAAAGATACAGATCATATCAAATACAACGAAATCTGTAAAAGCCAAAATATGAACCAACTTGTTTACAAGAAACCAACCGACAGAAAATACTTGTTTACCAAAAGAAAGGAAAAGAAACCACTCAACAACTCACATGAAACTAATTTACATAAATTAATTTGTTCACACTTACATGTTGTCGCCCCTGATTATATACAATCCCAACACGAGTTGCTGAACACCCTCCTGCCAGTCAGAATGAACAAGTTACCCCAGTGATAGACGGTGGGACAATAAAACCAGATAGGTACGTTTAACTGGCATTATTGCAGAAGTAACCAAATCTACAAGTATCAGACAGCATTAATCTGGAAAACGGAGGATAATTTCAACTGCCAGAAGTATGACTCCAAAATTCCTTTATCTCAGTCCATTCAAGTCATTTTAAAATAAAAAGAATAATAAGGATACAGTAGGAACTTGAAAGCTAGTAACAGTAAAGATGCAAACCTTTGTAGAGAAGACACGTTCATGAGACTCATCAAGAATGATATTAGTAGCCTGGTCAAAGCCTTTCAAGACACCCTGAATTAAAAATCAAATTTGTTAACAGTTACAACTAATTAGATTAAAAAGATGTAAAGGTGCATTGCTGTGAAGTATACCACAATATTGCGTCCATCATTTGTGATAACTGAAATTGTTTCTGCAAATAGAAATGTTTTAACAGTTAGAGAGAGAAGTCTGAAATTTGAAATGCTTAACAAGTAATACTTTTCCAAATAGACTGGGTTAGATTATTTCGTCTATTGGTTGGATTATCTATTTGTCACAAAAAAATGCAAAATGCTTATCCTCGCCTTGAAGGCTTGAACTTGTGACCGTTGGACACAAAAGTTATATTCATGCATAAGAATAAAAATGAGTTAATTGCAATGAAAATAGATAGTCAAGAATTTCCATACGATCAACAAGTGACTCAAGACCAGGGCCACCGGACATATTTCAATTCTGAGGCTTCTTGATAAGCAAAAGTTTCTGCAAGAAAGAGACAGAGAGAAAGAATGTCAGAATCAAAATTGTATACTCAACGAGAAAACATAAAAGATATATATGATAATACCAAAGAATTAATATTCCTCTGTTCAGAATGTTTAGGGGAGACACATAATACCACAAAGAATTGATCATCCCCCGTTTAGAACTTAAGGGCTGGGGTGCGTGAGGACTGGAGATATTCGAAGTCTTTAAGTCAGATCCAGTAAAAGAGTGAATCTTGACCAAATAAAACAGACAGTGCTAGATGCCTCGATATGACAAGCATTTTGAAGGCGATTGTAATTTAAGCCATATGTGCTGGAAACATAAAAAGCATTTCCATACGATATAACATATGTTTGACCAAACACATGAAGCCTAACACCTCCAACCCTGATGTAACCCCACAGTTCCCAAACTCACTACTCTTATCAGTGAACTGCAAGACCCAAAAAACTCCAGAACATTGGTAGCAATTCCCTACACAAAAGGATCAAGAATGAACTACCCAAATATCCATGTTAATCAGAAAATCCAGAGTCCAAGTATGAGGAGCTGGAATAACTTGAGAACAAAAATTAGGAAACATATTCTGGAAAGACAAATTACAGTTTGACAAAAATGAACCTCAATGTTTCTTGAGTTGGGAACAGCTGAAATTGGAAAATGGTCCTGTGAAGGTGACTACTGAGCTTCCTTTATTGATCAATGAAAAGGAGTCCAAAAAACATAAAACTCAAGGGTTCATTCACAATTTGGGCTGCTAGGGAGTTCGACAACATTTCAATGAGGTCAACTGGAGAATGAAGGCTGACTAAGGATGGGCCTGAGGGGGTGGGATAGGTCGATAGCCTATTGCCTGCTAAGTTCAATTTAACTATGTACATATTTTTTTTAAGCGTCCTCTGTTAGGCTATAGCAACTGAACTAGCAGTCTTCTTTTCTGTTCCTGTCAACTTGGCAACTTAACCAATTTGGATTTAATGGAATGGCCTCAATCATGCCGCCTGTAAATGTTTCCAGGAAAACAGGATTTTATGCATAGCTAACTACAAACACCAGCAATGCCACCAGCCTGAAAACGAAGAGGACTGGCGGAGACGGGTTGCGGGACAGGATTCAAACGAAGAGGAAAAAGTAGTCAGATTTCACAAATCGAAGAGGAAATTGCAGAGCGATGAGAGTAGAATGAGAAAAATGAAAGCTTACACAAATCGAAGGAGACTGAGAGAGTGAGACTTTGAGGGAGGTCGTCTCGCTCGTCTGGGTTTTGATATTCTATTACTTGATTTGTAGGATTTGCAATCGAGACGAGGACTACGCGCACTGATTGTTTGGTGACAGGACGAGGACGAGGGAGACCTTTAACGTCTCGCTGGAGACGTGCCGTGATTGTTTGGTGCGGCCGATCCTTCTCCGTTTTTGTTTCTAGGATGGAGACTGAGAGAGTGAGAGTTTGTCAGTTTGAGCCTTTGAGGGAAGAGTCGAAGAGCGGAAGAGATAACATTTTAGGGTTTTGATCGAATGGATAGGAGATTATGAGATAAGATGGAAGGCTCTGATCGCATTTGGAACGCTAACATCACATGAGAATGGGTCTATTTTACATAAATAAGCTCACCACTAATGTCCACTTATACACTAACATCTGTATTTCGGTTCCAAGGTTGTTTTAAAAACAAGGACCGGAACCGAACTGAGAATATGTCTCCAGGAACCGAACCGAAAAAAATGTGTTTACATATGTCGTAGAACCGAACCGAACCGAGACTTTCGGTGCGGTTCCTTCGATTTTACGGTTCCAAATCCCAGCCCTAGCCAATATCATAAATATATGGTGGTGCTATTCACACACCCACTATATTTTTCTATTACTTTAATTCAATTTATTTTTACAAATTACCCTAACTACCCTCCATTGCAATTCTGATTTTTTTTTTCTATTTTGCAAGTTAATTATCGCTAAATTCTAAACCCTTATTTCCCCCAGACGAGGACTTCAAAACCCTTATTTCGCAAGTCAGTCATCGCCAAATTGTAAACCCTTATGTGTTCAAGTTTTGCCTTACTTCCCAAACTCCAAACTGCATGAAATGTAGAGCATGCTCTACCTTAATGTGTTTACTTTGATTCTGAAAAATTTCAAGTTCATTACTGCACAAATGAATTTTTAGTAAATCTCCAAAGTGATATGTTCCTGCCTTAAGGTTCCACTTTAAATTGTGTTAAATTTGGTCTTATTCTAAATTTCTCTTGCTTGAGAACCCCTTAAGTCATACCCCGGGTTTGGGGTGTGACAAATTGGTATCAAATTTCTTAATTTCTCTTTAGATTTAGCATGATCGAGTTGAGTTCTGAGTGATGAGGAAGTTATCAAGGAAATTGAGTGTTTTGTCTTTCTGTTTATGTTTTGTTGCAGATTCGTAGTGCCATTATGTAACAACAATCTTTTGACTGAAGTGCTATTGTATTTTTTTTTATATGCTATTTTGCAACATTTGAGATAGTATTGCATAGGATCTACTTGTTACATACTAAAAATAATGTTCCAAAGTCTAGTGTATTTTTCAGCCTAATGTTTAACTTTTATTTATCAGTGAGTGTTCTTTCAATACAGTTATCTAAAATATATTATGCTAAGAGTTTCATACCATTGATTATGCGTGTGTCTACTAGCCCTTCAGATAAGTCTTGTTCAATTAATTTTGAACTATACTCCAATTTTTTTTTTTTCCAAATTTCCAGACTGCGTCTGAAAATGGTTCATTGCCAATCTATAAGAGATAAGAAACCTTAATAAGCTAGGTGCAATATTGGAACCCCAAACAACAAAGGAGTAAAGCATGAGTCTTACCCCTCCTACTCGTATGAGGACAAACTTTGCAATTTAGATGATAATTGATTCATGATTGATTTGCCAAATAGAAAAAAAGAGAAAAAAAAAAAGAAAAAAAATTAAAACTGCAAGGAAGGGTAATTAGGGTAATTTGTAAAAATAAATTGAATTAAAGTAATAGAAAAATAGAGGGGGTGTGTGAATAGAGAAGATGAGTATGTGAATTGACCACTATAAATATAAGTTGCAACTGATTTACCACAGAACTATTCATTAAAATTTAATGTTATAAGTTTATTTTTATAAATTAAATATTATCTTTATATTATAAAAAATATTATATTATGGAAATATTAAATAGTTGTAACTCATATACCACCGGAAACAATATGTTAAAATTTAGGGCTCTTGACCAAATGTCCAAATTTGGCCCAACAGGAACTCACTTACTCCACTAAAAGATTTGTGTGCCTACTTATCCCATTTAAAAGTAAAAAGACAAGTCTGGCCTCCAAATGATTTCTTAATCATAGAGACTTCGTCGGAAACCTCATATTTATTGGGGAATTGAGAGTAATTTCCCTAAAATTAGACAAATAAAACTTTGATTGAGCAAGAAGATGAAGAGATTACATCAATTCAAAACCTTTTATTGGGGGGGGGGGGGGGGGGGGGAATGACTAATCTCTCTAAACTTAGACATAAAACTAATCCCCCTTAAATTAGACAAATAAAATTTTGATTGAAGAAGAAAATCATGAGAAGATTACATCAATCCAAATCTTTTATTGGATGGCAATAAAAGTTTATTGGGTTTTATTGGAGGCAATAAAAGTCTCCGGTGACCTACGAGATCTTCGATAACATCTTTGAGGACCTCCGGTGGGGTTTTCAGAGAAATCCAGCGACTGGATTTCGGCAAAGTCTTCGATAACTTTTCTCTCTCTAAGTGACAAAGGAAGAGAAGGCCGTTATGTGGGATAGTGCCTGTCCAGCTGCGCCTCGGCCCTGGCGACGGCCTCTGGCCTAGTCGGTGGCTAGTGGGTGAGGCCGAACTGGTGTTTTGTTTCAAGGCTGTGGCTTAGTTTCGAAGGATTGGATCGAAAGGTGTACGGTTTCTCCTTTATAGGTTGAAGGGAGTTGCTGCGTTGGGGAAATGGGCGGGAATAGGAGAGGGAAAGGGAGTTTGCTGGGTCGGAACGGCGTCTGCTGGTGGTCGTTGGTCGGCTAGGATTGATGGCTGGTTCGGGCTTTCGATCAGGTTTCTTCTGCAAATTTTTCAGATGTCGTTTTGCGTTGGGCGGACTGCGACGCTCGATGTTATTGTCCTCGGATGTTTGACGGCGACGGAGGTGTGACGGTGGCCTGACGTCGGTGGTGGGTTGGCGGTTTTGGTGGCGGGGCGATTAAGCTACTGCTTTGGGCCGGGCAGGGTGGATATTTTGCTGGTTTGGTCCTTTGGGCTTGGATGTAGCTAGTGGGCCCGTTTTGGGCTGGAGATGTGGCTTGGGCTCACTTTGTGGACCCGGTCGAAGTTATTATTTGTTCTTTTTATGTTTTTACTGTTTTAAGTTGTATAGTTGTTTTGCGCATTTTGCGAGCAATAAGTCCCTATATGTGTCATGTAGGGCTAGTCAGGCTGTGTGCTTGTATGTGCACTCAAAGTGCCTTGTCTGCCCTATGTCGGCGGCGAGTTCATTGTTTCGTTAAATGGTCGCTACCGCCTAGTGGCAAAGTGAAGCTAATTGTCGTTGGATCTATTCTCCAGCGGCAACATAGTACGAAAGTTGTGCTAGAGCTGGTAATTATGCTACGTTGTAATCGGGTTACATATCGATTCTTTCCGTTATGTCACCGCTATGTCAAAACAAATAGAGTCGTCAGTAGAACGTTCTTTGCTAGTTGGTGCCTAGTTGAATACAGTTATTTTGTAGAGACTCGTGATAATATTTCAGAATGTTCTCTAGATGCTTATTGTAATCAGGGGTTTAGGCTCAAGGTCCCCCCCTTGTATT
Source organism: Rosa rugosa (assembly GCF_958449725.1). NCBI lineage: Eukaryota > Viridiplantae > Streptophyta > Magnoliopsida > Rosales > Rosaceae > Rosa > Rosa rugosa. The sequence goes on from NC_084825.1 coordinate 10,405,694, forward strand.
CAACAGTTTCATTAATCAAGGCTTGAGGGCAGCCGCACCAGCTCTTTATTCAAAAAAAAAAAAAAGGCAAATTAATCCCATAAATAAACAAAAAAATAAAAAGGTATTAGGGGAAAAAATGAGTAATCTTATGGGTAATGGGGTAAGCTTATAATTGGTTTGTAAGTGAGGCTAATGTATCTCAAATTTGTGTACATGGACATTTTCCCTTTTAATAATCACAAATCGAAGGTGTACACTGTACAAAGGTTTAGGGCTTTTAAAAATGTTGATTTGAAGGGGAATTCCATTAATGGAGACATATGAAGATACCAAACCATGATCGAAGACCAAAACACACACTAAACTTGCTTTTGTTTTTGTTTGTGTTGGAATAGAAGGGAAAATAATTCTTCTTTTTTCCCGATGGAGGAGTTAATATTACCAATTTAGCATTGTTGCAACTTGATGAATTTTAAGAACTCTTGAACTCAGTTCCACGATTAAATTTTTGGAACTCACATAGCATATTCTCTATTGCGAAGCTGAAGATGAGTTCATGGATATTGATGATGCACGATCAGATATGATAAACAATTTTCTAATACTCAGGTCCATGAAAGATGAGCATAGGATTATGAAAATAGAATCCGGTAATCTGATTTCTCGCGACTTTCAAGAATACATGATCACCTACTTCAAACTCAACCTGTATCCTCTTCAAATCAGCATAGCTCTTCTGTCTACTCTGTGCTGTTCGGATCCTATCTCGGATAGTAGTGATCTTCTCGGTAGTCTCCTGAACAATCTCAGGACCCAAGAACTCTTTATCTCCAACTTTTGCCCAACAGATAGGAGTTCTACATGGCCTACCATAAAGAACCTCGTATGGAGCCATGCCAATGCTGGAATGGTAACTGTTATTGTAGGCAAACTCTACCAGCGGTAGATGGTCCCGCCAACTTCCTTTGAAGTCCAAAACACAAGCTCTCAACATATCTTCCATCACTTGATTCACTCTCTCAGTCTGCCCATCTGTCTGTGGATGAAAAGCAGTGCTCTATGCTTGTAATCCTCTATATAAATAGGCTCATATTATCAGTGAAATCACAACTCATTCTCCCAATTCTCTCTGCTATTCTCTCTGCATTCTTTTTTCCTAAGACACGTTATCAGCACGAAGCCCTAACCCTGAAATAAATAGGCAAACCCTGAATCAAATAGCCAAAACCTAAATCCGAATACAAAAACTTGAAACCCTTTCTACTTCCGCAACATACCTTAAAGACCTTGACCCCAGCATTCCAGAACCAGTGGCGGAATCCCAAGAACCAGCCAGAAAAGTACCGAACTGGTTCCAGAAAGCAGAAGTAGATTCTCCACCAGTTCACCGCCTTCCTGACCTCCAATTGCCTCCAAATTTTGTCAACAACAGCGCCTCCATCCCAGGATTCAGGAACAGAAAGCAGAACCTCAAGAATTGGTCTAAAAGTCACCAAACCGACCGCCTAAGTGACTGAACCGCAAGCAGAAAACAGAATAGAAGCCATTTTAGGGTAGTTTCGGCCAATACCGGCCACCACCGGCCAGCCATGCGCCACCACCAGCCAACCACTGGCCAGAATCACCTTTTTCTGCCAATTTCCGGCCAAAAGTTCCGGTGACCCCCATTTGTCATTTTTCAAGATATTTTTTATTAAACGTTCCCGCTTTTCGTACTTTCAATTTCTTTTCTTTTTCTCGGGGAATTGCAACATCCTTTCTTCTGCCCCCTTTCTTCTTCATAGGGGGAGACCTAAGCTGAACTATGGGGATTCGTGCTATCTCCAAGCTTGGAGCTTGTTGAGACCTCCAAACTTAAAGTAGATCAACCACAAACACATCATTGTTTCGATCTAATCCAATACCTCTTGGAATCGAATTTCTTGGAAGTGACTAAGCTCAGAAATTCTCAATTTCTTGGGAGTGACTACGCTCAGAAATTTTTATTGTTTTCATGGTAGCCTTTTTGCTCCGAAACTAACCATTTTTCTTGTTCCTTTTCAAGATTGGTAACTTGAATAAACTGGACTTTGCTCCATTGGGAACAACTGGCTCTAGATATCACAAGTGGGTTCGTGATGTCCGCCAGCATTCAAGGCCCAAAGAATCCTAGATACGATTCTTGAGGCTAGCCAGGATGGGCTAACTGTTAAGCAAGCTCAAGCTTTGGAAGCAAATAGAGCAGCTTGGAGGCAAATAAGGTGAAAGCCATCATCCTAATGACTTGTCATATGGATGATTCGCTCTAGTATGAGTATATGAATGAAAATGACCCCAAAAGGCTTTGGGTCTTACTCAAAGAACGCTTTGGCAACGTCCGTGACTCGCTGCTTCCTGACCTAGAAGTGAGATGACATAATCTCCGCTTCTGTAATTTCAAGATAGTTCTTGAATACAACTCGGAAGCACTTCGCATCAAATCCTTGATGGAATTATGTGGAAAAGATATCACAGATGCGATGTTGATTGAGAAGACTCTCTCCACATTCCCCATCTCTGCTTTGATGGTTGCTAAGAACTATCGAATCAATGCTACTGTAGGACGGATCACAAGGTTTCATGAGCTGATTAGAGCCATGAATGTCATTGAAAAGCATGACAACATCCTTGTGAAGAACTATAATTTGAGACCTGTTGACTTGATGCATATGCTCTCGCAAGCGTACGAATCGTTGTCAAGTAAGGGAAATATTAAAACCTTGATTATCGTACCTCGGGGATTAGGTGTTGGACCTAACCGAGGTAATTGGCGCTAGAGTGACTCAAAAGCATACAATGAAAAAGTAAAAATAAAAAATAAAAAATAAAATAAAGTAAAATAAAATATTCACAAGGCACCAAGCCTCGACAATGCTCGGCTTAGCTCACACTAAGCCTAATCAAAGCCACTAACTTGTAGCCCAAATGAGTTATGCACAATGGAAGGTAGAATTTTGTTTGGGAGTTTTTAATTGGGAATTAACTAAATTAAATGCAAACTAAAGTAAAAGCAAACAACTAATTATCAAGCAAGAAATTAAATTTGGATTTTCAAATTAATGGAAACATGGGAGTGTCGGGTGATTCACACTAACTCTCTTGCAAATATCGACGCCAATTTCATAAATGCATGCATTTCCTAGATGTGTTAAGTCTCGTATTTAGTACCGGTCAAGGCTACTAAACCAATTATCCTTTCGGTGTATCGATTATGCCGGTTATGGCCACAATCAACTCTCTAACTTAGGCATTAGATCGGTTAAGGCGGCAATATCTAAAATTAGAGGCTTAGAGAGCAAGATAATAGAGACCCAAGCAAGCTTAGCTACAATTAAGCTAGCTAATGGTCACCACACTTAAATCCTAGATGCAACAAGACCAATAAGTTGTCAATTTATCAAGCTACTCATCACAATTGCCCACAACATAATTTCAAAAGGTGACAAAGCCTAGAAACATGCTTCTAAGGACCAATAAATTCGGATTTAAAGCATACACAATGGAAATTGCATTTATTAAAATTAAAGCATCAATATTTATACAAGATAAGTTAGGGCTTCACAACCCTAACTCCTAAAATTAAACTATTCACTCATAATTAAAACAAGATTTAACATCAAAACCATGTACAATTAAAATAGATGAGAAGAGAGAGGATAAGCTTTGCTTAATTTCAACAATGCTAGAAAGCAAAGAAAACTAAGCTAGCTTGAATCCTCCTAACTACCCAAGATGAAATTAAGGTCTTGATGATCTTCCTTGATGAAATTTGAGAAGAGCCCAATACTTTAATGTGGAAGAGTGAGGGAAAATGGGAGAATGGGTGAGTTGCGGTGCTGTTGAAGAGAGGAAGGAAATATGAAGTCTGGGGTGTGCGGCCGTTCTTTTTTGTCTCCGGTCTAAGAGAATAGAGGAATAGGGTCTGGGTCTCTATATCTCAAAGAGAGAGGAGAGTATAATTGATAATGTGTGGCTGTGATTGCTCAAAGAAGGAAGAGAAGATCCCAGGCCTCCGTTTTTGCGTGGTGGAAAAAAAATGATCAGGTTTGGATGGTTGAACACGTGCAGCCCTGTAATTTTTTTTTTTTTTGAAAATTGCAGCCCTGTAATTGGCACAAGCCAATTAAGCAAACAATGTTTAATTGCTTGCACGTGCAAAAGACTTAGGCATGCAAAATTAATGATTAATTAAGATTGTTTCTTCCTCCAATCTTCAAGCACATCCAAATTTTTGTCTTCCGCATCCACCTTTTAATTGACCAATATTGACTTTTCAATCTTTTGTCGGAAAATGTCAATTTACTTCAATTTTGCACAATTTTTCTCGGTTCAGCAACTCCGCTAATTTTCTACAAAATAAATAAAAGTGGATTAATTACATAATAATTGACATGAGGATTAGCTTAATTCTAGTGTTTTAGATATAATTATACGTATATAAATGCGTGTAATCACCTGTGGGAACAGAAACTATTCCAGAGTCCAATTACAGTCACGCCTCAAAAGAAGGGCGTCAAGAGCGAAAACTTAATCTTAGGGATACTTTTGGACGTTATGGTCCATATAATCACTCTACTTGGGAAGGTAACCGCCAAAATGGGCGGACAGGGAACGGAAGAGGTCAATGTGGAAAGAGAAAGGGAGGCAACACCTCTGGCCATGTTGGTGGTGCCACCAACACTAAGTGTCATCCTAATGATGCTGTCAAAGCGCCTCAATTAAAGGAGTCTGAACACAGAGATGTATGTTCTCGATGTGGAGCATCCGATCATTGGGCACATATTTGTAGAGCTTGTGAGAATATTGCCACCGCCTACAAAGCATATTGTGAAGCAAGAGAAGCTCACTATGTGGAACAAGAAGATCAATAAGGTGATCTGGAGTTAAGGGTTGAAGACTTCAAATCTGGCTGGGATAAATAGATCGCCGATTTTGTTTAAGTCTTTATTTTTTCAAGAGATTTAATATGGCAATTGCCACAGTATTTTAGTAGACCTGTAAATGGACCGGATTTGGATCAGATCAATCTAAATCCAAATCCGTTTACTTAAAAAAAAATTCGATCCAAACCCGCTCCGTTAACCCGGCAGATCATTAATAGTTCGATCCAAATCTGTATACGCCGGATTAACGGATACCCGATCCGCTAATCCGACCAGTTTATAATTTCAAATATTTTAAAATTTTAAATAGTAATATTAAATTTATATCATGATACCTCATAAGATTTTAATAAAATATTAAAACAACATAAAAAGTATCACCAAAAGTAGAGTTACATTATCAAAATTCTTAATACTTCTTAGAATCTTGGGTGATGGACTATCCCTTAGATTTCTGGAAAAAACTTGTATTCGAAATTCTTAATATTTTATATTTTTAAAAAATAATAATATATTAATAAAAAATAATATTTTATTATTACGAAAACGGGCTGGATCATTAACGGATCGGATCGACCTAAATCCCTATTTGATCCGTTAAATAAACGGGTTAACGGATTCAGATCATTAACGTATCAACGGATCAAAATTTTCGATCCAAACTCGTCCAATAGCCACGGATCTAGAGCGGGTCTGGATCAAAATCCGGTCCATTTCCAGGTCTATTAGTGGATGCCATTGGTTAAGTTTTTCTTCAACTAGGCTTATTCAAAGCAAATATGATGTCTAGGAAGGTTTTGAGATAAGTGGTATTTAAGCGAGCTTTGCTCCACTGACATCTCTTTATTCACATGGTCATATTAATTTTGGAGTTGCCGAAAGAAGTGGATTAAATTTTCTTTTGGTCAAAGAAACAATGATGTATATTGTTGACTTATGAATAAAATTTTGAGTCCTTTTCATTATGACCCCATTTCAATTATGAGCTTAGAGAACTTCAATGTCTTGCGGATAGTGCGACTACGCACACCATTGACCGCCATAGGCAATCATTCTTAGAGATGTTGCCTACACATTCCTTTGTGACTATGATGGCTGGGCCATCAGGTTTAGTTTAAGGACATGGAATAGCCCAATTTCTCTTGCCAAATGGCACCTTGATTACGGTCTCAGAAACTCTCTACGCTCCTAGGGAGAATCAAAACCTATTGATCTATTTGAGCCAATGGATTCCTTGAGGAAACGCATGTAGAGAACGGAAATGAGTTCATTTGCAATATCTCTAATTATTGCGAATAAAAGCGCATCTTAGAGAAACTTATGTGTCTCTTTAGTGGACTTTATGTCGCCACTATTCGAGCTATTAAATCCAATAAAATTATGAGAGAAGATCTCTTGGGTTTAGACACATATTGGCTTTGTCACAACATGATAGGTCATCCTAGTCATGATATGATGATCCGTCTACTAAAGACTTCACACAGACATCCATTCTTTCGAGTGAAATGAAGCAAGAATCAAATGTTGATTCCTGAACTAAGTGTGACCGCCGTCGTTGCCTCTGGTTCCTCCGTCGTCCACCACCGGCCTAGGGCTAGTAACATCCCTATCCATAATGCCATGGATGGCATCTATCATGGTGATGACGCCATTGGTGATGTTGTAGCCACCAACTTTGCTTTTAATAGCGTTTCATATGCTCAGGCTCAACCAAAATTCTCATTGGTTGCTTATAAGACTTCTCGCTCATTCTACAAAGCCTGTTCCTTAGGAAAATTAGGACTGAGACCGTCCTATGCAAAGGATATGAAAATACTCATTCTGTTTTTACACAAAATCCGAAGGGAATTCTGTGGACCAATTCAACCAACTTGCGGACGTTTCAGGCTGTTAGTTGACGCACAAACATGCTGGTCACATGTTGTGCCATTGTCTACCTGTAATGTTGCTTATGCTATACTCCTAGCACAGATTATATGGTGACGGGCTCACTCCCCGGATCATCCTATTTAGTCAATTCGACTTGACAATATTATAGAGTTTATATCGAAGACTTTCGGTGATTGGGAATGATGTTGGACATCCTATCCCTATGTACACATCCAAATGGTCTAGCGGAAAATACTACGATGGTAGCCCGGACATTGGTAATGTGCACCAATCTCCCTATATCCGCTTGGGTGATGTAACAACGCATGCAGCTATGCTAATTCATCTACGACCCACTGCCACTCAATCTATCTCTACGTACAGCTAGTGACTGGGTACAAGTATCTCGTAGTTATGCATATTTGAGTATGCTATTTATGTGCCAATTGCCCAACCATAACGCACTATGATGGGTCCTCCCTGACGAATAGGCAACTACGTTGGATTTGAAACTCCAACAATCGTTCGCCACTTAATATCCTTGCTAGGCGATCTTTTTATAGCTAGATTTGCATATTGACACGTTGATAAGACATTCTTCCCGTCGTTAGGGGGAGAAAAGAACACTGATGTTCAACAGGAACGACAGGAATTGTAATGATCTGTCCCCACTATGTCTCATCTCGATCCCTGCTAAAGTGACGAGATCACATATATCTACTGCAAACATGCCTGCAAAAATGGATGTCCCTACGAAAGGACGTAACACCACCCTACATAGAGGTACGCATGGCACCAACGCCATAGAGAGTGGCATTCTAGCGTTATAGGCCATGGCCCCAGCTAAGATGCGTGTGAGGCCAGTAGGTTCGAAGAATACTTTGGCTCAACCCAATCCTTTGATCACTAACACTCAAAATCTGTCTCATGAGAATGTTCTGGATTAAGGTTATCATTGGGGGACGCCTTAATGTCAGAACCTATTCTGGAGAATATAGGGCTCCATGAAAATTACACTAGTGTACATGAGACGTAGGATAAAAACTTCATTATGGTTGATGATGTATTCGCTCCTATCGCTGTACATGAGTTTATTGAGTTATCAAACCACGCTCCGTTGATGAATGAATGCCCACGTAGAGAAATTTGGCCTAAATGGAAAGTTGCAATCTAGGTTAAGTTGGATTCTCTAACGAAGAGGAAGGTCTTTCGAGTCAGTGATGTCAACACCTCCTAATATGAAACCTGTTGACTAATGGGTCTTCGTTAGAAAGCATGATGAGAAAAAGAGATTGCAATATCTCCTTATGGCGCAAAGCTTCTCACAAATGCCCTGGAATCGTCTACGAGGAGACATATCCTCTCGTAATGGATGTTATTACACTTCATTACCTTGTTAGTTTGGTAGTTTCCGAATAACTGAACATGCAGCTTACAAATTGGTCACTACGTATCTTTATGGGGATCTAGATACAGAATATGGTGAACTTCATTTACCCAAGTCAAGTGGCTCTAGACCACAGAGCGCGTTTGCAAAAAGGTTGAAATGCTAACTTGGTTGGGAAGGGATATTTTAATGCCCTCATGTTTCTATGACAAGTTCTGGATTTTATCGCGGTTCATGTTGGTGATATGATCTTCATTGGAAGCCCTTAAGGAGTTAAGGGAAAACACTTGAAATTCGAGTTTGCGATGAAGGATCTTGGGAGAACACTATTATGTCTCGGCTTGGAACTTGAGCATAGTGTTGATGGATGCTTAGGCGTTTTGACATGGTCAAGCCTTCAAGCACGCCCATGATCATCCGTAGTCTTGATCCTAAAAATAGTCCTCTTTATCTGAAGGATGATGATGAAGACGTGCTAGAGGCATAAGTGCCTCACTTGAGTACAATAGGCGCATTATTGTACTTAGCTCAATGCACAAGACCAAACATCTCATTTGCAGTGAACTTGTTAGCTAGGTATAGCTCTGCGCCAGGCGACACCATTGGATTAGTTTAAAACATATCTTTCAATGCTAGAGATGCACAATTGATATGGGCTTGTTCTATCCCTATAGAGAGATGATAGATTTAGACTCGTCACACACCAGGAATGTCGCCTACACTGGCCTGCGTCCTCTATCCCCATCTCAAAATGACATTAGTGTTTTAGAATGTTTTACTGATGCTGGGTATCTCTCTAGCCCACACAAAGGTGATTTCCAAACTGGTTATGTGTTCACCATGGGTGAGACCGCAATATCTTGGAAGTCTACAAAACAGACCCTAGTCGCTATATCTTCAAACCATGTAGAGATGATCGCTCTTCACGAAGCGGTTCGTGAATGTATATGGATTGGATCCATAATTACGCATGTTGGAAGAAATTTTGGTTTGAAGTCTACCACATATGAGCTTACGAGCATTTATGAGGATAATGTTGATTGCTTTGGACAAATGAATAAGCAAGGCTACATCAAAGGCGACAACACCAAGCATAATCAGCAACGACAAACTCTCCTCAAGATCAGAGTGAACTAGGTTCGATATGAGGACAGTGTGGCAGACTTGTTCACTAAGTCATTGCCTAAATCCACTTTCAGAAAAATGTTGGTAGCATCGTTTGCGGAAGTTATCTGAACTCCCATGACTGTAGTTATCATCAGGGGGAGATGCAGACATCAGGGGGAAGATGTCGACATGTATGGTCTTGAAACTTGAAGGGTGTTAAAGATGTCTACATGTGTTGTACTCTTTTTTCTCTTTCAACCGAGGTTATTTTTGCCCCATTGAGTTTTTGTTACTCGGCAAGATTTTTGACGAGGCAACGAGAGGAGCACTGCGTTTGGGTGACATAAGAGGGAGTGTTTAAGGACACCTAAATTATGTGTCTGGCCCAAACTTTAGTTACTTTTCTGAGTTGTAATAGGGTTAGTCTTACAAATATTCTCGGAGATATCTTCGTAGATATCCAAATCATTGTACGATTATGTATTCTTGTAAGACTCTAATTCTATGAGATGTAATCTTCTATATAAAGAGACTCATATTATCAATGAAAGCACAACTCATTCTCCCAATTCTCTCTGCATTCATTTTTCCTAAAACATCTATTACTTTAATTTATTTATTTTTAAAAATTACCCTAACTACCCTCCCTTGCAATTTTCTTTTTTCCTTTTTTCTATTTGGCAAGTCAATCATCCCTAAATTTTAAACTCTTATTTTCCTACAAACACAGAGAACTTCAAAACTCTTTGCGATTTTCTCTTTTCTTTTCCATAAAAAATTTCTCTAGCATAGTCCTATATTCTATTTCTCTAACATGATGCTTTAAAGTTTAATTATGGCAGAACAAGCAACTTTAGACTCATCTTTGAAAAAAAAAAATTACAACTGATTTGCAATGGAGACATGGAAGAAAAATATGAGTTTAATGATCATTTGAGCCCCTTTGAATCCATATCATTCCTGGTAAAATTCTAATTGAAATTATATAGCGTATTTCAATCCATCTCTCTCCTCTAAAAAGATCAATTTCTCAGCGACTTGGTGAAGTAAGAGCTTTAAATTTGTGTGTTTTGTTCATCTTCGTTTGATTTTGGTATGGCTTGCTTGCTAATCATGCTTTTGACTTGAGTTTATCGATAATTTTGAAATTATTGACGCTTTGATTTCATTTTGACTTTAGTCATATCATCACTCTACAAAATGTTTTATGTCACTAGGAATGGTATCTTGAATCAACGTTACTTAATCAGATGTGAGGGGTTTTGGATCTCCTTTAGTTTAGATGATATGCTTATATCTTTCTTCAGTTTTGTATAGCAGTCATGACGACATACCTAAATCCCCAAACTCAGTTACATCGTGATTTTTCATCTGAGCCCTAAACTTTGCCACACTAATTGCAAAACTTTTGACAAATTGCACTTCGTCCTGCCCATCAAGTAGGGTTGTCAATTCCGACACGACCCGATAACACGACTCGAAATCCGCACGAAATAAAGCGGGTTGAACCTGCACAATTAAAAAGCGGGTCGACAGCGGGTCAACCCGTCATGACCTATTTAATAAACGGGTCGGCCGCGGGTCAACCTGTCAACACGAAGTGAACCCGTATAACCCGATTATACTATACTTCTTTTTGAAATTTTGGACGTTGGGAGTATTTGATCCTAGGATTGGACAATTTGAAATATTTTGCTTCATCATTATTGGATTTTATTATTTATGAATTATATACAATTATTTATATTCTTCGCCTTATGGAATTTTTAGTGAATTTAATCAATTTATGCATTTTTTAGTTAAATGGGTCGCAATGTTAACCGTTAAATGGGTCATTTTGTCTAACATAACATGACCTATTTATTAAATGGGTTAAGCGGGTTGAAAACGGGTAACCTGTTTAATAAATAGGTTGAGTTTGGGTTTAAATTTTCGACACGATTAATAAATGTGTTGGGTTTGAGTTTGTCTCTTGTGACACGACATTTACATTGACCCGACATGAGCCAAACCCGACACGACCCATTGACAGTCCTACCATCAAGCCTTTTTTTTTTTTTCTAATCAGCAATGACATTCACGAGAAAAATTGGTTTATTGTATAATAATGTTTCATTCATGATTGACTTGCTAAATAGAAAAAAGAAAAAGAAAAAAACATAGCTACAAGAGAGGGTGGCTAGGGTAATTTGTAAAAAAAAAATTGTATTAAAGTAATGGAAAAATAGAAGACACTACTAGAAAAAGTACCAATCACACACGGATCAGAATCCATGTGAAATCACAGTATTCCATATGGAAATCCGTGTGAAAGCGTCAATACACACGGTACAACAACATATTAATAATCCGTACGTATTACAAGCGTTGCTAATACTACTTACACACGGAATTATCTATTCCATGTGAATATTTAGTAGGTCCCACTTAGATCACACCTACAACAATTATGTCCCGTCACCAAAAAAAACTGTGTACAAAATATATTTACTGAATTTTATTAAATTATTTACATATTTATAATTTGGTCCCTCAAATTACTGTCCTTTTAATTTATAATTTGGTCCCTCAAATTACAGTCCTTTTAATTCCCAATACCACCATATCTCCGGTCAATTTGAACTCCCAACACCACCATATCCATGGGACAGAGCCAACTCGTCGGATTCAAACAATAATCTCATAGAAGAAGCAAAACAAATACTCACAAGTCTGTAATGCATGAACTGATATATAAGTTTCCGAGGTCGGAAATCTAGTACCTAAAAACCAGGAAATTGACCAAATCTAGAAGCAGAGCCGAAGTGAGTTGGTTCGATCTGTTATGAATTCTTCTGCAAGAGACGAACAAACTTTGGATCAGAGAAGTAGTAAGAAGCGCACAAAATCGAGGAAGGCAAGTGCAATACTGTAAATTGGGGAAAGATGGAGATAGAGAGACTTACAGTGTGTTTAATTTGCCAAGAAAGATCCATACTTTTTTGGCTCAATTTCCTGCTGGGTGCGAAAGATCTTATTAAAACCAGCAATATTAGGCAAATCTACAAGAAATAGTAAAGAGAGGAAATTGAAACCCATGCCTTACTTGGGGATTTGGCATCTTGAATTCATAAATGAGGTTAATTGAGGGGGAGAGATATCTGAGCATCTTCCATCAGTCGTCCTTTTTTCTTCTTCTCACAGCCTCTGCTTGAGACGACGCAGGAGGAGTTGAGGAGTCTGGCGGTGGGGGTTGAGGAAGGAGGGGTTGGGAGAGAGAGGGAGATTGGGAATAGGTGATTGGAGTGAAAAGAGAAGAAATGGAAATAAGGACTGGATGTGGGTAGGGGTGCAAATGAGCCGAGTCGGAGCGAATACCAAGGTGATCATGTTCGGCTTATTTACTTTTTATCGAGCTCGAGCCGGGCTAAAGCTTGAATTTATTTTTTCCATGCTCAAGCTCGGCTCGGCTTGAATATTTTTCTTAAGCCTAAGCTGGGCTCGATTTATTGGATGAACTCAAGCTTGAATAGGTTCGGCTTGACTCATTTGACTTTAAATTTAAAAGATAAAAAAGGAAGAAAGAAAATTGAAAATAATAATCCAAATTTGATTATTGTAATATACTTTACTTAAATTCTCAGATTCTCTTCCAATTGAAAAGGAAGGTAACAAAAAGAATTAAAGATTTGAGATTAGAAAAATTATATATTTTTTTATACCATAAAGCTTCATGAGTCGAGCTTTAACAAACAAGTTGAGTTTTAACAAGTTCGAGCTACTCATGAGTTAGACGAGCCGAATATATCCTTGTTCAAGCTCGGCTTGTTTTTTTGTCGAGCTTAATATTGAGCTCAAGCTCGGCTCATTTATCTTACGAACACAAGCTGAACGAGCTAAAATTGAGCCGAACACGAGCTGTATCAAGCCTATTTGCAACCCTAGATGTGGGTGCGGCTGCCGAGAGTGAGAAAGCCATATTTGATAATCTGCACCCATTTTTGAGTCTCTAATAAGTTTACAACCCTACTTTTAGCCACCAGTAAAAGATAAGGAATTATAAAGATTAAATAATAACAACCTAAACTCTATCCACAGCAAGCTTCTTATGAGATAATTATGAGGGTAAAGTGTAAAGTTAGGAAGTTGAAAATTGAAGTTATTCCCGAGAGAGAGAGAGAAGTGTTCAATTATGAGATGATGCACAATATTAAAATTTGCAGAAAAAAATTTCACATAGATACATGTGTGAAATCAAATACACATATTACATTTTATATATTTAATTTATTTTCACTTTATTTTGAAATAAAATTCACATGGATTTTTGTGTGTCAACTCTAATTCACACGGACATCTGTGTGAATTTCTGACACATATACATGATTATCTGAAGCGAAAGTAAATTTTCACACGGACGTCTGTATATGACCTTAATTCATACGGACATTCGTGTGACCTTCATACAGAAATCCGTGTGAACTTTTGCGGCCCTACTTTTAAAATATATTTCACATGGATAACTGTGAATATAATTTTCACATAGATGTCTGTGTGTATTGCATTGTTTTTCACACAGATTTTCATCCGTGTGAATATATGTGTGAATGTCATATGTGTGCATTGGGGGGTTTTTCTAGTAGTGAGAGGTGTGTGAATAGAGAAAATAGGTGTGCGAATAGCACCACACTATTCACTATTCATTTTTATTTCTACTTCATGTTATGTGCTCATTCATCCTAATGAAATCTAAGCATTGAGTTCATGCTTGTGAAGAGGTGAGGACAATACAAGAAAAAATTGTTTCAATGACATTTGAAATGTCATTGAAATATTTAGATAATGAATTAAATTACAAAATGAAATATTTGAATCATTGAATTATGTTATATATATATATATATATATTTTTAGTAAATGAAGATTTCATTGATAATCTCAAGCCAGAATGACACATACAAATTTCTCAGAAACAAGAATCATGCACCATTCACTTAAGATATCGAAGTTCACTTAATCAAGGAGCCTAACAAACTACAACATTACCTACAAAAATATAATTTTGTGTGAAAACATGTAAAAGAAACATTCATAATCTGCAGGCTAAAAAACCACCTAACTACATCGGTTAGTGCTCATTAAGAAACTAACAAGCGTAGCTCCCTAAAAAAAATAGGGATTATTGGAAATAAACAGCAAAAAAACTATTTAAAACCCTAGTAGCCCAAAAGCCACCCAAGGCCCCATTAAAAACCCAGTGGCCCAAGCCCAAGCCGCAGGTTGCCCAGTCTATGACGCCACCACCTTGCTTGCTCCAAGCGAGCTCCGCTTCCACGACACCGCCAAGAGCCACCAACCAGGGCGTTCGTGCTTCTCTCTAGGTCCAGGCTACACCAACCCACGCCATCGTGCCAGCTCACTGCTACTGCTCTTTCCCATAAAAAAACTTCAAGCCCCCCGGACAGCGACGTCGTCAACCTGCAACCTTTACTTTGGCCGGACCACCCACTTCAGACACACGGTCTTATCTGGCTCGTCCGATGCTGCCACCGCAAGGGCGTGCCGTCGGACCCAAAACTCTTGCCGCCGCTAGGGTTTTTGAGAGAGAAGAAACATAAAAAACATTATTTGAATTATATTATATTGTTGCACAGAAAGTTTTTTAATTTTTTTATTTTATTATGAAACTGAATTATTTAAAATGAAACTGAATTTATGTATGTCTAAATTTAATTACTTTAAGCATACAGTACTACCGAAAAAAAAAATGAAGAAAATTGAAAGAAAAGCAATGTACAATTTGGGTGTACATGATTAAATCATACCGTACCAAACCCGCCAAATGAATTGGTAGGTACGTAGCTGGAATAGTAGAGGGTGCTCCCACGAGATATCGGCACGGTTTTACTAACGCCACATAGCCACATAGCATTGCCCGGTAGTTTACTTTACTAACGCCATCCTCCCTATTATACTAATTTGGATCTTATTTAACGTTGTAATTGAAAAATAGCATGTAATCATATGATTCAAATTTAGAATAAAATGTAGTTCGGACTTCGGAGTAATTGATCAATTAATGGGTTGTGCTGGAGTAATTTCTGATTTAATTGTAGCGTTAATAGTTTATACACAGATCGACATTTGAAATCATACACAATCAATCAATCGGTTATGTATACCCCGAACCCTAGGGAGCTTGTGATGTTCTTGTGATTATACAAGATACACATTACGTACGTACTGGAATTATGATATACTGCCTCGACTGAATTAATTCGAACACAGAAAGAATACTACTCCATTAAACAACTTAACTTTTCGATCTGCTTCCCTCTTGAAAGCACTGCTACTATTACGTACGGAGGCTCAAGCTCAGGCTCTGTCACAGCAGATTCAAGACGCATGATCATGGCTCTGCAGCTGATTTGGTTGCCTCGCTAGTAGCTAGTGAGGAAGAAGTGCCCGGAGGTCTAAAATTGACCGACCGCCTTCTTCCCTTGTGCATATCATATCTCGCGACGGCCTCCCTTGCCCACCTTTTCAGATTGACCGCTGATTTATCCGAGGTTGCGGGTGTGTATTTCATCGAAGCTGTGTTGCTGCTGTCGGCTTTTCTGTTTTTTTTCCAGTTTCTGTTCTTTTTGTTCCAAGTTGTTTGGTTTCCTGGTCGTTTGCTTTAGTCAGCTCTGACCGTGTGAGCCGTGTTGATGGGGCCTGTCCTTTGGGCTGTGTTGTTTCTCAGGCCTTGGGCCTCTTTAATGAAGTTTCCATTTGACCAAAAAAAAAACGCATGATCATCGATCAGGACCTCCAGACTAATTACGACCGCCCTCAATGATGAGTGTTTAGTTCACACCTTTGTGCAAAGCTTAAGGAAAAGCCGATGATGCATGCATGAAATTCAAGTCAGATACGCCTTCTACAAAATGGATTTCCTCATTTCCTCATCAGAAAACCTCGGGTGTGAGCCCCCTTTCCCTGACGTCACCGAGGATCGGTGACGTCAGAAACTCCCGGGTGTGGCCTACTAACGTCGGAAACCTATCCCTGTGGGCCTGTGCGTCTGTGATTCTGTCACGCCCCGGATTTTGAATAACAAATCCAAATCCGAAACATGAATTAATACAACTCACATAAATACAACCTGAATTTTTTTCTCAAAACAACCACACTTCACACCTCTCAATATTACAATAAATCAAATCCTCAAGTTAATTATTACAACACACTCTCACCAAATCAAATTCTAAGGCTCAATGAGCTTAACTCACCTCACTATTACAAATGCTGTAAAACTATAACAAATACTCTAACCCGCTCGATCACCGCCCTGATTCTCCTGACCTGCAGGATTACCCGCTACACCGTTTGAATAGTGTACCGGGATTGCAACAATACAAACCCGGTAAGCTTTTTGCAAAGCTCGTATGAGTAAACGAAAGGATTGCACGATTTAAAGTAACACAATCAACTCAAGCACATTTTAATTTTGTTTTGCATAAGAATTGAAGTGTACAACGTCACTTCAAGCATCAATCAACTCACATCTCATCATGACTACTCAAAAATAAACAACTTCTTACTCAATATATACTCACAGGCTTATGATTTATTTAAATAAATCATCCCATGCAGTATATTATACTTACAGGCTTATGATTAATTATATTAATCACCCCATTCAGTATATCATACTTACAGGCTTATGATTAATTATATTAATCATCCCATTCAGTATGTGATGTCATACCCAAGGGCATATGATAACTCGTTTATCCCCCAAGCAGTATGATGGCAGACAGACTAGAGCTCTAACTGTATCGTAAAGTGTCACCTGGGCCAAGGTTCACCTTACGAATGACTGCTTTTCTCAATTCACTCGACTCCTCATTTAATTCATCTCAACGACTCAACTATCGCACTTCACTCAATTACCCATTATCATAGACAACACAACATCTAAGATAAATCACATATTCCAAAGGGCAATGCTCAAAATATAACTCAGTAAATTACACCATCCAATATATATTCCACGTAAATATATATATATGTAGTCACCCACACAAGAGTGACCACTAATACCAACTATAGTTCACATGCAATAAAATCTAGAAATTCATTTTTTTATAGTTAAATACATTTTACTTACCTATGGACCGTAGTCGATCAAGTCCATATAATTTAAAACAAATATTTATTTTCATAAAACAATTTCCACAATTTCTCAATTAAATAAAATCACCGAATTTCGGTTCGTGAATGAACCATGTGCGATTTACTCACCTCGATATTCCCGCTGCGTCTTCAATTCAACACAATACACACCGAAACCGCTCACCCAAGGAAGACCGTCAATCACCTAGTCAAACATGACCTTAACTTAGCCAACAACTCAAAAACATACTCAAACGACAATCCAACGGTCGGATCGAAATTAAATGATGATCCAACGGTCGGATCCTCACGGATCGCCTTTAGGATCACCCTCCAAAAATCATCACGAAGATCCAACGGTCGGATCTTCCTGAATCGTCCTTACTAACATCTTCACAAATTTATACGAAAATCCGACGGACGGATTCTCACGAATCGCCTCCCTAATCACTGTTTTGCATTTATACGAAGATCCAACGGTCGGATCTTCGCCCATGACCACACAAAGTCATCGGGACAGTCATACGATCAACATGTTATAATTTGAAGTAAAACCAATGGTCAGATCTTCGCAGATCGTAAACCGAAGATAAAACGTAAAAACGTTAAATAGTAACGTCAAAACGTAAATCCATTATTTATCCACATTTTCTAAAATAACCTTGTAATATATCAAAACGCTCGTATGGATGCGTAGATCATCGTCCAGATAATATAAACTCAAAATAAGGTCCGACCCGCCGCCACAAGCGGAGGACAGACGGTGGTCAACGCGGCGGTCAACGAAGGTCAACCACCTCTGATGCAAAAGTCGTCAACTACAAACTTCTTCAAAATGAAAGGGTGATCAACTTTCATACCTGGAGCTAAGCCTGGTTCGGCCTAGATCATCCTAGATCAAGCGTTGAAGTTGGATTAATCTCGGCCGCACGATCGGATCCTAGATTGAATCAGAGGCGTCCAAAAAGTCAAACCTTGATCTAGCGGTCTACACTCAAAATCGTCATGCAAGGCTTACATGGGGATGATCAGGGGAAGGAGGACAACCCAAAAAGTCGAAGAAATCTGTCGGGTGGTCGCCGGAAGTAGGAAATCCGGTCGGGTCCGAATCCGCTTGGCTGAGCATCTTCGATCCAGGTCTGGAGGCAGCGGCTCGGCAAAACGATGGGAGGGGACGGTTGGGCGTGGAGCGGCGATCACGGGGGAGTCCGGGTCCGGGCCCGGAGGAGGTCGGAGGGCCGCCGTTTGGCCAGGTCGGGTCGGTCGGAACCCGAGGGTTCTGAGGAGAGATGGAGAGAAAACGCGGGGACTGTTCCGCAAATTCAACATGTTTTCGTCCTTAATGAAAAAAAGTCAACATTTTTTGATATTTATAGAAATTTCCAAATTTTCAAATATTCATAACTTATTCATACGAACTCCGAATATTGCGTTCCACATGTCCACGAACTCGTATCGACGAGCTCTACAACTTTCATGAAGGAAGTTTTCCCAAATTTTGAACGTATAAAAAGTCAACTTTGTTGACCCCCTAAAAACGTTCGTTTTCGAAAATAAAATCGTTCGAACTAATTCCACAACTTCTCCAAGCTTCGTACTCGCTCCTACTATGGTGAAATCATTTCTAAAAATCCATGGAATTTAATTTGGATTTTTCGGGGTATTACAGATTCATTATCGTGAGTGTGGCAGAAAATGTATAATAAAACAAACTCAGTAACAGTGTCTATATACAACTGTCAAGTTAAAATGTCAAGTGTGTATATATACAGGAGGCCTCATTCCATGCCTCATTCTCATCGATCAACACAGAATTCCTTCCCATGCCTCATTCTCCTGCATCGAAACCTATGTCTTCCTTCAACAAACACTCATCCTCCTCTTATTGTTGATCAGCTTCTCCCAGACCCAAGCCCGCGTAGTCCTAAACATGCCAGTCTGAGATCCTGCTTATACCCTCCAACACACCTTTATCCATACAGGGGCTCAGTCACAGGGTGCTGAAACCCTCCAGACTAACATTCTATCGATTATCCGAGTGGGCTGTATCATTGTGTTGATCCTTATAGTCATCTTGTCCATCTTGCTCAAGTTGGTGTCTTTACTTAGAGAACGAAACCCGGTCCCAGGCTCGATGGTACCAATCGTCCATGGCGCCCTTGTTCTACAACAACCTCCCGCCGGCCTCATCATGCAGCAAGCTCCTTTAGCTCCTCTCCATCCCCATGGCCAGCTCGGTAATTTCCCGGACATATCCCTCGATGTTGATTTTTAGTACTCAGAAATGCGTAGTTGCATTCCATGTGTTTCCTGGTCTGGAGGTGGACGTACTTGATAATGCCCACAAAGCTGTTGGGCTTATGTTTATGAGATAAAATGCTTAAAACTTTTTTTATTATTGATTTTATATTTTGTAAATTGGAGGTGATAATGCCTACAGATCTATTGGAATTATGTCTTAGAACTTTTTAATTATTGATTTTATATTTTATATTTTGTTTTTGATGTTTTTGTTCTTGATGATATATATATATATATATATTTTTTTTTTTTAACTTTGAGGGTTGTAGTATAAATTGTAAGTTATTCTTTGTTTGTTATACATCTCTATCTCTCAAAATATATGCCTCACTTTCTTTCTTTGTTTTCTATTTTATTTCATTAATTGGATGATTAATATATTTAAACAAGATTCTGATGTCTCGAAACTTGTATTTTGGTTACCAGCATTAAGTATTTAGGCCAAAGACGATGGTCGTCCCAAAAACTCTTTGGACGACAACTGCTCACGTAATTACTACTGTAATTGGGATGGTTGTCCAAAAGAACTAGAACTCTTTGGATGACAAATGCTCACAAAATTACTGCTGTAATTGGGTTTGGGATTGTGTCCTTAGCTTAGGTCATAGCTCAAAACATTTGACACTCATAACTTTTTAGCATTCTCCAATATCTCAACTAATTCTCATAGAAACTTGAAAGCAATCGAGTAACAATATAAGCTTGGCAGGGAGAGCGAAACCCTAATTAAGGGATTCGAGTCTACGCGGCAACGGCTATGGCCATCGCGGTCCAGTGTCGGCGACAAGCTCGAAGGACCATTCACTAGTCTGCGGGTGTCTTGAGACCTGAGAACAGCGGTGGTGAGCGGAGGTGACAATTTCACTCAAGTTTTTAGGTCTGTGTAACGTCTGATTAAGGTAGGAATAGGATATTGTGTTCACCCTCAACTAGAAGCTAGATAGGTACTGTGTTCCCAAAGAACCAGAACTCTTTGGACAACAACTGCTCACATATCGTTTCAAAAAAAAAAAAAAGGAAAAAAGAAAAAAAGAACAACTGCTCACATAATTACTGCTGTAATTGGGTTTGGGCCGCGGGTTGTCTTAGCTTAGGCCATAGCTCAACAATCATAACTTTTTAGCATTCTCCAACTTCTCCACTAATTCTCATAGAAACTTGGAAGCAATCAAGTAACAATATAAGCTTGGCAGAGAGCTAAACCCCAAGGGATTCGAGTCTAGGCAGGTGCGGCTTTGGCCATCGCGGTCCAGTGTCAAAGACAAGCTCGACAGAGCATTCACTAATCACTAGTCTGCGGGTGTCTCGAGACCTGAGGACAGCGGTGGTGAGCGGAGGTGACAATTTCACACAAGTTTTTAGGTCTGTGTAACATCTGATTAAGGTAGAAATAGGATATTGTGTTCGTTCATCTTCAACTAGAAGCTAGATAGGTCCTGTCTAGGTCACGAGTTTGTAGATTTCTAAATGATTGTTTTGTGCTGCCCTGTGTTACAGTGGAATTATCTGGTCATATTAGACTATTAGGGGTAGTTGTAAAAATCCTTAATTACCAATATTGAACGATAAGTCCAAATGACATATAGAGAATCTTCCTTAACTTTATTCAGCGGATGGAATAAAGACTTCATTTCAAAAAGGTCTTCATTATTGTTAATTAAGGATTTTAACAGGCATGTAATTAGTGATATTAACATCTCTTCGTAGCAGAAGTGGGTGATGGCGTCCACACATTATAAGTCTGTACTTATATTAATGGCCCTTCCTGTTAATGAAGGGTAAAGGAAGTGAAAAATTTGACATGAAGGGTAAAGGAAGTGAAAAATTTGACTGAGCAGGCGAACCCTAAATTTTGCTGGGATATACGTTATGATCATCATGAATAATAATATTGGAAGTACGACCCTCTAGGTTTGAAATCGTGGCTGGGAATTGATCTTTTTGGCTGAATGATATCTTCCGGGATTAATGTTGACGTGCATTAAGCACAGATATGTTCAAAATGGTATAGAAAGAAAAGATGTAGGAATGTTACTGAGGTTGGCATATGCACCAAGGACGTGTGAACAAATGATGATCCCTTATCGTTACGAGCTACTCCAGAAGAACTGCAAGATTAGAAATGATCCCGCACCATAACAATATATTCGTGGACCTCTTTTATATTTTTTTATTACTCTTATATCTAGTTACAATCAATCATTACGATAACTAAAGTCAGAATTAATTGTGCAGGTGACTAAAGCCTTTGTAGTATCTAATTTCAAAGGCTACAATGAATTGATTTATACAGTAGTCCAAATTAACGATAAGTCAATCGTTGTAGAACTAATGAAATTAGTTAACGTTGAGGTAGCGAATAATTTCTTATTGTCTCCAACTCTCCGATGAGCTACAATGAATTGATTTATACAGATTATGTAATCCAAAGGATAAGTCCATCGTTGAAGAATTACTGAAATTAGTTAAAGTTGAGAAATGGTATACAACAACACAACCAGTCAAAATTACATTAATTGTAATCATAATCCGAAAAAGAACTTTTATCTTTTATTTTATTTATTTATTTTTTTTTTTTTGACAACCCATTTATCTTTCATTGCAATCACATAAATTGAGAACACTCATTGTCAAAAATGATAAACGGCTTCCAACAACAGAAGTTAACAACCTCATGGCCGGGAGCAGGTTAATTAATTTGTTGCTGCTGATTCCAACCTGCGCTGGACTGGCCCTCCTTCAGGCCATGTGAAAGTGAATTTTGACGGTACACTTGACTTCAAAAAGGTAGGCTTTGAGACTGGGACTGTTTGTAGAGATGAATAGGGTAGAAGTTTAGGTGTACTTGGAATGCCTGGCACTAATTGGGATGGTAACGCCTTTGGCATGCGGGTCTGTTGCATAGTGAACAGCCAATATTTTTTTCTTCAAGCAGGCTTTACAAATGTGATCTTAGAGGGCGATGCGAAGAATGTTATTTAGGCAATGGAAGTAGGTGAGGAGGATTTGAGTCATGATGGTGCACTACTTGATGAAGCAAGAAGTCTAGTAAGTAATTTTCAGTTTTCAGTTGGTTTCATGTTCCCATAGTGTAATAAAGCCGCCCATCGTGTTGCTAAGGCTGCTACTAAGTTACCTTTCCCAACTTATTGGCAGCGGACTAGCTAGCGGATGACGCCTGATTGGCTCATGCCTACCATAGAAAGTGATAGAAGTTTTTCAAGTTGAATGAAGTATTATTTGATACAAAAAAAAAAAAAAAAGGTTAACAACCTAGCTCATAGAGCGAAAATTACGGATTTCCAATCATTATTTTTTTCTTTTAAATTCTGCATCACTTCTTTCTTTTATCTTCTTCCTTTTCTGGCCAACTTGACCCTCATCTTGTTCCATAACATTACCAAATAACTCAGACAATTATTAAATTGATAAAGCTGAATGAGGTTTCCAATTAACTTATTGAATATGTCTATTTCATGATCAAATCAGCAATTAATATTCAAGATGACAGGATATCCATCATCTTGAACTGAGGAGAATATTTCAGATGTTGAAAATTTCAATATTGAACTGATAAAGCTAGCTAACTGAAGCTTCCATGCAACACGAATTGAATATCAAGCATAAGAGAAAGTAAGATGAGGAGAGGATTAAGGGTAAGCCAACTTGCTTATTAGTTATGAAAAGTTGACCAATCTATTTCTTTATTATCATATTTTACGTGTATAATGGAGTTCTATATATACAAACATATATGATTTCACAATTTATAGGCTAGTATAAATTAAGAATATTATTTTCCGTGTAAACATTAATAGTGAATGATCAATAGATGTCACGATTTTGTTTCAAATCGATCCATTCATTTTCTGAAAATTTCATTGTCCAGACTCCAGAGTTGTTGCAGTAGACGAATGAATGTATTTTTGGTAAAAAAAGCAGATACCTATACATTGTGGACACACTATATATGAAATACACATAATTAACAGTAAAACGATACCTGCTGTACAATAATCCACACATGGATAGAATAGGTGTGCCGGAATATAACTAGTGAAAAATGTACGTAAGCAGCATAATTGTAGATTACCATGAATCCTCAACTCCACCATTAACCATCTCTTCTCTGTCTCTAACTTAAATTTTTTCCTTTAAAAACTATGGAAAAGTTTGAAATTCATTATTCATGTAGACTTGCAGGGCTATGTCAATTCATTACGTACCTTACAATAATTAGAAACGATCGATATCTATGCAACAATCTAGAGTAAAGACTTTAAACCATTATCATGCATGAAGGTTGCAATCTATATATTTGCAGTTTAATAATTAATATTGACTTTATTAGACGTAATGACAAAAGAACGCCAGGTTAAATCTAGTTAATTGACCAAATCAACACCGAAACTCCATTAAACGTAGCTCAAGTGACATGCACGTACATCATACACCGAAGTAGGGTTGAGCAAAAAAAAAGATGATAGTACTAGTTGACTTTTCTTGATAAATTGAACGAGCTTCACATTAATAATTGTTTCTGTAGACATGTCTTTGGTGTTCATAGCTAGGGAACATTCTAAAATGCGCCATTGAATATTGGCCTAACAAATTCAAGGTTTCATCAAACCAATGAACCTTTCTGACTCTGGGCATGGATGTGACTCTATCGCCTCTTGGCTTTTAATAAACCTTCTTGTATTATGGATTTTTGAGTCCGTCGAGCAGGGCCGCCTTAACAATTAGGTTCGTGTGCACAAAAGTATTAAGTTTACGCACTTATGCCTCAATCGATAGTTGTTGAACTGGTCTGGATCGGATTTCAAAGTCTGCATAATTATGGGTACGAAGCTCTAGTAGAAAGCTCTTTCTACTAGTTGTACCACTCATCTTCTGATATCTTGTTCATGAGACATAACACTGCAAAGTAAGGTTCTTCTTGATTGGCAATTCTGATTCCCACTATCACAAAAATAAATAAATAAATAAAAATTAAGCGATATTCATATTAGCAATATCATTCTCTGTAAGCAACGAGACGTCAATTTGATGGAGACTCATTGGCACATCTTGGTCATCATGAGATGTGTGGTCGTGTAGCTTGGAAGAATTTCCTACCCCCACTTTTAAGCTTGTTTAACAGGGGGAAGGTGCTTTCAGGGGTTTTGTTTGTAGTTTTGTGTTTTTTTTTTCTCTCATGGAAAAAAAAAAAAAAACTAATAATGGTCGTCATTACTTGGAAAGAGTAATACGACATCGTAATTCTGCTATCAGTTAAAATTTTTGATTATGTTCAAATATAAATTTATGCATTGAGAAATGATATGGTACATATATTTTTGTCCGAATATGCCTAACATTTTGGAAAATTCCTAAACAAAATGGATAGTGCTATTCGCACACCCATTTTCTCTATTCACACACTCCCTCTATTTATCTATTACTTTAATTTAATTTTTTTTACAAATTACCCTAACTACCCTCCCTTGCAATTATGTTTCTTTTTCTTTTTTTCTTTTTTCTTTTTTCTATTTGGCAAGTCAATCATCCTCAAATCTTAAACCCTTATTTTCCTGCAGACACAGAGAACTTCAAAACTCTTTGCGATTTTCTCTTTTCTTTTCCATAAAAACTTCTCTAGCATAGTCATTCTATCTCTTTAACAAGTGATGCTTTGAAGTTTAATTATGGCAGAACAAGCAACTTTAGACCCATCTTTGGAAAAAAAATTACATCTGATGATTTGCAATGTAGACATGGAAGAAAAATATGGGTTTAGTGATCATTCGAGCCCCTTTGAATCCATATCATTCCTGGTAAGATTCTAACTGAAATTATATAGTGTATTTTAATCCATCGCTCTTCGCTAAAAAGATCAATTTCTCATCGATTTGTGGAGTACGTAGGAGCTTTAAATTTGTGCGTTCTGTTCATCTTCGTTTGATTTTGGTATGGCTTGCTTGCTAATCATGGTTTTGACTTGAGTTGATTGATAATTTTGAAATTATTGACGCTTTGATTTCATTTTGACTTTAGTTATATCATCACTCTACAAAATGTTTTATGTCACTGGGAATGGTATCTTGAATCAACATTGCTTAATCAGATGTGAGAGGTTTTGGATCTCCTTTAGTTTAGGTGATATGCTTATATATTTCTTCAGTTTTGTATAGCAGTCATGATGACATACCTAAATCCCCAAACTCAGTTACATCATGATTTTTCATC
This sequence comes from Rosa rugosa, assembly GCF_958449725.1. Lineage (NCBI taxonomy): Eukaryota > Viridiplantae > Streptophyta > Magnoliopsida > Rosales > Rosaceae > Rosa > Rosa rugosa. Next base: position 10,431,608 of record NC_084825.1, read on the forward strand.
TGAGCCCTAAACTTTGCCACACTAATTTCAGAACTGTTTTTTTTTTTTTTTTTTTTTTGGAGGAAAAGATCTGAGATAACTTCATTCATTTATCCATTGCCAGAAGGCACGTACATCAAATGCTGTCTTACACCAAAATCATAAATGGTATAAGCTACCGAGCAAAGGACAAGTGACCCTCACTGCTAACACATTCGCTCATTTATAAGCCTAATCAGATGAACACAAGTCCAAACTATCTAAATCCTTGTAATAGCAACCCTAGCTACCTAGAGACCTCAATTGGTGTACAACTAGTGAAGCAAACTTAAACAGCAGGAGACGATATTCAGATGCTAGGCCGAGAGACACTAAATAGTGTAATCGAACCAAACATCATGCACAAAGTCTCCAGGGTCCCAAATCCAGGCCCATAGAGAAATCTGACCCAACAGAACAGTGATGTGGACCCCAAAGCAGCTCAACATTCTGAAGACCAAATCTGATATAGGCACCCAGCGCTGGGCACCCAGAGACGGCCATCGTCCTTCAGCCGCCGACAGCTTCATCTGCACCCACTCAAGCCACCTGCGGACACGCCGGCAACCTCCCTGGATTGAGGATCCGATCAGCCAAGCCATCAACTACGGTGCCAATACCAACGCCTGCGCCGCCAGAAATCCCATCCACCACAGTGAGACCCAAACACCGCTCTGCACCACCGCAGCAAACTGCCCAGTACTGCCATCAAAGATCCGCCAATCACTGTAAGAAAGAACGTGCCATCCGAGCCCAAACCCGGATCTCCTCCCCTGATCACTGCAGCATCCCTGCCGGGGGAGCAGCCTAAACTTGAGGCAACCAACAAGCGCTGCCAAGTACAATGCAGCCCGGGATTCCTCAAAACGAGAATTGGAGCGATCTGGTGGAGGGGATGGGATCCTCCCTGGAAGTCGCCGAAAGGAAGCGGCGCTAGGTTTTCGAGAGAAAAAACTCTCGACTCTCATATTTTTTTTTGGGCCAGTTTGAAGTTAGAACCCCATAATAGAAACAATTTTCTTAATTACTAATTTCAGAACTGTTGACAGATGACTTGGTTCATATACTCTCGCAAGCGTACGAATCGTTGTCAAGTAAGGGAAGTATTAAAACCTTGATTATCATACCTCGGGGATTAGGTGTTGGACCTAACCGAGGTAATTGGCGCTAGAATAACTTAAAAGCATACAATGAAAAATAAAAAATAAAAAAAAATAATATTCACAAGGCACCAAGCCTTGGCAATGCTCGGCTTAGCTCACACTAAGCCTAATCAAAGCCACTAACTTGTAGCCCAAATGAGTTATGCACAATGGGAGGTAGAATTTTGTTTGGGAGTTTTGAATTGGGAATTAACTAAATTAAATGCAAACTAAAATAAAAGCAAACAACTAATTATCAAGCAAGAAATTAAATTTGGATTTTCAAATTAAAGGAAACATAGGAGTGTCGGGTGCTTCACACTAACTATCTTGTAAACATCGATGCCAATTTCACAAATGCATGCATTTCCTATATGTGTCGAGTCCCGTATCTAGTACCGGTTAGGGCTACTAAACAAATTATCCTTTCGGTGTATTGATTATGCCGGTTAGGGCCACAAACAACTCTCTAATTTAGGCATTACGCCGGTCAAGGCCGCAATATCTAAAATTAGAGGCCTAGAGAGCAAGATAATAGAGACCCAAGCAAGCTTAGCTACATTTAAGCTAGCTAATGGTCACCACACTTAAATCCTAGATGCCACAAGACTAATAAGTTGTCAATTTATCAATCTATTCATCACAATTGCCCACAACATAATTTCAAAGGGTGACAAAGCCTAGAAACATGCTTCTAAGGACCAATAAATTTGGATTTAAAGCATACACAATGGAAATTGCATTTATTAAAAGTAAAACATCAATATTTATACAAGATGAGTTAGGGCTTCACAACCCTAACTCCCAAAATTGAACTACTCACAACCCATTAACAAATACATCATCAAATACATAAGAAATTAAGAGTAATGATAGAGGAGAGAGGGAGTACAAGCTAGGCTCTCAATTTTGTAAAACTAAATTACAAACAAGCTCACACAATTACATGTTCAACTCCATTATCAGAAGATCAAATCGCATACCATTGACGTCCAAGGTTGAAGCCATCGTAGCAACTGTAAGAACAAAAGAACAAGACGAGGTTGAAGTCTTCTGCTATTCACTAACTGTAGCTTCTGAATGGGCAGAACACAATGCTTGTAGACGGTGGTGATAACAGGGACCCTAACCTCTTATTTATACAAGTTCAAGTCCTAGGAATCCTCCCATAAAGGTTTTCCTTATGGAACAAGACTTGTATCTCAGATTCCTAATGCATCACAGTTTAGGACTTTCTTGTAGTCCAATTAATGGATTCCTAATCCAATGCTAAATACACTATCACATTAGATATCTAGGTTGATTCTTTTCCAGATCCATGTTGTATTCGATTTAATGCTTTGATGGTTTCCTAGTTGCTCTAGGATAACTTGTGATGAGTCCACTTTTGATCTAACAATCTCCCACTTGGACTATCACTGGTTATCAAGGACAACCAAAACTAAATAACATTAACTTGTTTACAACCGACTGAAGTGTGCACCAGAATAAGGAAAAGTCTCAAAATCCATTCAGCATGGTCAAAACACAGTTGCTGATGCAGAGCAAGGAAAAGCATACACTTTAACAAAAATGCAGCACTTCCAGACCACTAACATAAGCTCCTGCATTCCACATATGCTATTAAAAACAAAATGATGCAGTATATGAACATCGTGTATTACCAGAAGATCATATACCTAAATGGTCCAACTAAATGTTTCAAAATGAAACTCAAGCAAAAACTGAAAACACTGATGGTCTTAATGCTTGTACTTTAAACTGAAAGAACATGTTCACTGAAGTTACAAGACCATCTGTTATCAAGGTAAATCAAGAACACAAAATGAAAGTTACAGAAAACTTAAATAAAATTGCAGTAACACAAACTGAGTGAAATACCTCGAGAATTTTATTGATAATCAAAATTCAATAATACATAAAATTGTGATGATGAATAAGCTGAAAATCACAGCTACCAAAACTTACAAGAACTCAGAAAATACAAAAACTCATAAAAATTTGCTCTTACTAAATAGGCTCCCACTTAACTCAAGAACCTAAACTAGGTAAAACACCAATATTCTCAATGTGTTTCTTGAAAGCAGCTACTGACAATGCTTTGGTGAAGGGATCTGCAAGCTGAGAGTCTGTGCTAATGCTTAACACTGAAATTTCACCATGCTTGACTCTCTCTCTAACACTGTAGTACTTAAGATCAATATGTTTTGAATTGTTTGATCTTTTACTGTTTTTACTGAAGAACACAGCTGCTTCATTATCACAATGAATCACAAGAGCATCAGAAACAATATGACTTAAAATCCTAGTTTGCATCAAAAAATTTCTAATCCATAGCCCTTCACACATTCCTTCATATACTGCAATAAATTCTGCCTGCATTGTAGATGTTGTCACTAAGGTTTGTTTCATAGTTTTCCAAGCAACAACCCCTCCTGCAAGCATAAAAACATATCCACAAGTCGATTTCTTGGAATCAGGATAATTCCCTGCAAAGTCTGAGTCTGTATATCCTATAAGCTCCAATTTTTCCACTTGTCTATACACAAGCATGTGGTTCTTAGTCCTCTGCAAGTACCTAAGTACTTTCTTTCCAGCTACCCAGTGTTCATGACCTGGATTAGACTGAAATCTAGAAAGAATGCCAACTGCAAAAGATAAATCAGGTCTAGTGCAGACTTGAGCATACATTAGGCTGCCAACAAGCCTTGCATAAGGCTTGGACTCCATATCCACCTTTTCTACTTCATTCTTTGGACTTTGTTTCTTAGTGAGCTTATCTCCCTTAGACATTGGAACCTCCCCTGATGCACAAGTCTCCATGCCAAATCTTTTCAAAATTGTAGCAATATAGTTTTGCTGGGATAAACCTAGCAAACCTTGTGCCCTATCTCTTATAATTTCTATTCCTAGTACATATGATGCCTCACCTAAATCCTTCATGTCAAAATTCTTTGACAGAAAAGCTTTGGTTTCTTTAAGTAGCTTTAAGTTGCTACTGGCCAACAAAATGTCATCAACATAAAGTACCAGAAATATAAATTGGTTTCCAGATGTTTTGAGATAAACACACACATCCACTAAATTCTCAGTGAATCCAAAAGAAGAAATCACAGAGTCAAACTTTTTATACCACTGTCTAGAGGCCTGTTTTAAACCATAAATATATTTTCTTAACTTGCAGACTAAGTTTTCAGTTCCAGGCTCAATAAATCCTTCTGACTGCTTCATGTAAATAACCTCATCGAGTTCTCCATTTAGGAAGGTTGTAACATCCATCTGGTGTAGCTCCATGTCAAATTGAGCTACAAGTGCCATAATGATCCTAAAAGATTCTTTGGTTGAAACTGGGGAAAAGGTTTCAGTAAAATCAATACCCTCCTTCTGTGTGAAACCCTTGGCAACTAACCTAGCTTTATGTCTCTCAATTATATTCCCATTTGCATCTCTCTTGGTTTTAAACACCCATTTGCAGCCTATAGCCTTTTGTTTGGGATCAGGTTTCACTAAATCCCAAACTGCATTGTGGTTCAGGGACTCAATCTCAGCTTCCATAGATTGTTTCCACTCACTTGACTGACTGCTTTCAATAGCTTGATTGAAAGTGACTGGATCATTGTCATCTGCAAGATCAATTTCAACTTCATGTTCTTGCAAATAAACAATGTAGTCAGAATCTCCCCCCCCCCATAAGTTGGTTTCCTTGCTCTATTAGATCTTCTTAATTGGGGATTTATGTTTTGGTGTTGTTCTGCAGGCTGATCTTGAGGTTCTACAGGCTGTGGTTGATCAGGTAGGGGTTCAAGATTAGCTTGATCATCTGCAAAATGCATTTCTTGATCAACAAGTTGATCTTGTGCATTTTGAGTTTCTGGAACACTAATGGCTGCTTGAGTGTCATGAATTATAGGCAATATACTTTCAGTATGCTCATTATCCATAATTTCTTCAAATTCTGAAGATAAATCTTCAAAACTTGTATTATGAATTTTCTCATCCAAGAATTTTACTTGATGTGTTTCAAAAATTCTTGGTGAGTGCTGAGCTGCATAAAGCCTGTAACCCTTAGATTTTTCAGGGTCGCCTATAAAATAGCAGCTTACTGTTTTAGGATCAAGCTTGTTAATGTTTGGATTGTAAACTCTAGCTTCTGCAGGGCATCCCCATACATGACAATGATGAAGACTAGGCTTTCTGCCACACCATAGCTCAAAAGCAGTTTTCTCTATAGCTTTACTAGGTGTTCTATTGCAAACATAGTTTGCTGTCCTTAAAGCCTCACCCCATAAAAACCTAGGTAGACCTGTTGTGCACATCATGCTCCTGACCATATTCAAAAGTGTCCTATTCTTTCTCTCAACCACACCATTCTGTTGAGGATTATATGGTGTGGTATATTGAGCTTTAATGCCTTGTTCTTGCAGAAACAAAGCAAAAGGACCCTTTTGTTGTCCACTCTCTGTGTATTTTCCATAAAATTCACCACCTCTATTTGACCTAACAGTTTTGATTTTCTTTTCTAGTTGTTTTTCTACTTCAGCCTTAAATATTTGAAAGGCTTTGAGTGCTTGAGATTTTTCTGAAAGTAGATAAACATAACAATATCTAGAAAAGTCATCGATGAAGGTTATGAAATACACATTTCCACAGATTTTTTGAGTTCTAAATGGACCACAAATGTCAGTATGTATGAGCTCTAAAAGTGCTTGGCTTCTGTATGCAGTAAAGTGCTTGGCTTCTGTATGCAGTCTTTTTCCTTAAGTTAGTTATCTTTCCCTTAAAACATTCAACACAATCTTGTAAATCAGAAAAGTCAAGTTCATTCAAGATATTGTTTTTAACCAAAATTTTCAATCTCTCTTTTGATATATGGCCAAGCCTTCTATGCCACAAATATGCAGACTTTTCATTGCATTTAGTTCTTTTAACACCAGTTAAAGTGTTACTCGATGTGTTATTATTATTATTATTATTTTTTTTGAATAAAGGGTGGTGCGGCTGCCCTCAAGCCTTCATTAAAGAAACTGTTAATGAAACTGTCGAATACAAGCACCAACTATCATGACATACTATCATGAGTCTCTACTGAATAACTGTATTCAACTAAGCACCAACTAGCAAAGAGCGCTCTGATGGCGACTCTATTTGCTTTGACATAGGTCACACAGCGGTGACACGACGGAAAGATAACTAGATCTGCAACTCGATTACAGCTAAGCATAATATCCATATGAGCAGCTTTCCCATCATGTTGCCACTGGACAAAACATCCAGTGACACTAAGTTTCACCCTACCACTAGGCGGCAGCAACCATTTGACCACGCAAGGAACTCGCCGCCTGCCTAGAGCAGACATTTTGATGTCCCTAGGAGGTTGCGACCATTTGCGAATGCAAGGAACTCGCCACCTAACCAGAGCAGACAAGGCACATAGAGTGCAAAAACAGGCACCAAGCCCGACTAGCCCTACACCACTACTGTAGGGACTTATTTTCAACAAAGCAACAAACATAAACAACCAGAGAAATTTCTTGTTGACTGTGTGAACAATTTAACTGTAGGTAATCATTCAATATAACACCAGAACCAATTTGAACTGAATCTTTAAAAATAATAATTCCATTATTGTCAATAAGAAGTCTACATCCAAATTTAACCAAAAGAGAAACTGAAACTAAATTCCTTCTCATGGAAGGTACATAATAAACATTATCCAAAACTAACAACTTTCCTAAACCAAGATCTAATAAGGTTCCAATAGCTTTGACTTCCACTCTCATGCCATTGCCTACACACAGGTTCACTTCATCACTTCTTGGGACTCTCTTCCTTATGAATCTCTGCAGAGAATTAGTAATATGTGTAGACCCCCGTATTTTTTCTTATTTATTTTAATTTTTCGTATAACGTATGAAACTACGTATTCGTAAGGTACACAAGTATTCGCGCTTAGGTTAAGACTTTGAGGCCATTTTAAAGGATTAAGAAATTAGAGAAAATCCAATTTGGGTCTAGGAAAGTATTTTTTAAAGTGTCAAGGCTTAGGACAAGCCCGTAAAATTTTCCCGAAAGGATTCGGTGAAGTGTCGGAGAAATAAGGATGTTTGAAGTGTATTTTCGGAGTGGGCTTAAGGAAAATTAAAAGGAAAAAGAAAATAGGAGCAGCCCAAGTCCATTGGCCCAAAAGGAGGGAGGGCAACTTAGACTTTTCACAATTAAATTTGGGAGAGGTATTTAAGGAACACATTCTCCAAACCCTAGCCTCAACCCACCTCATTTTTCACATCAGCTCTCTCTCTCTACCCGAGAGCTTCTCTCTCCTCATCCTCGCCGGAATCGCCGCCGTCGTCGGAACCCGGATTTCAACCAAAATTTCCAGATTTTCTTCTCTTCATCCCCTCTTTCCATTTCTCCAACCAAAATCAAGAAATTTGGCCATTCAATCCTCCAAAAACCCTAGAACCCGAAGCTAATTTGGGGGTTTTTGTGATTTCTTCTTTCCAAGCTTAAATCAAGGTAAAATCCCTCCTAATCTAGCCTCTATTCATCCTATCTACACCTATTTCTTCCTAAATCCGAGTTTTTGATTTTGATTTGTGATTTTGTTTGCATGAACCCGATTTCTCCTTAAACCATGAAGCTAGGCTATGGGTTTGGCAAGGATTTTTGGTAAGGATCTATCCATGCAACCTTGTTTTCGAGTTTTTTGGTTGAGATGTTGGACGGATTTGTAGGTGAAGAAGGCCAAGGAGAAGGAATAGGCCGTGATTTTTGAAGAAGAAAGGGTAAGGAATGGGTTTTGGACAAACCCTAGAATTTTGGGATTTATTTGGTTGATTTTGATTGTGTTGAGCCTTTGTTGTGTTGGAAAAATTGTGAAAAATAGAGATTTGAGGATGGTTTAATTAGTAGGATTTTATTAGCATAATTTTCAAAGTGTTGGAATTTGTTGTTGAAGATTTGGTGATTGTTGTTGTATAGTTTTGGCCAAAAGAAAAAGAAGAGGAAGAAGAAAAGAAATGGATTTGTTTTTGGAAGAAAAGGAAAATAAAGAAAATGGTAAAAGTTGGATTAAATGAGGTTTTACTGTGGTAAAGTGGTAAAAAGTGAAGAAGGTGAAAGTAAAGGTAAATTCGGTAAAAAAGGAGGTAAAAGGTAAAAGTGAAAGTGTGGAGGTAAAAGTCATGGTAAAAGTGAAAAGGTGAAAAAGGAGAAGTAAATGGGTAAAAGTAAAAGTAAAACTTTATTTATAATTATTTACTTATTTATTTTTAATAAATAAGAAATAATGGTAAATAAAGGAATATTTGGTGAAAAGTCAGAAGTCAAAGTAAAAGGTCAAAAGTCAACTCCTAGAGTTGACCATGGTTGACCGACCTCATAAAACATGAGGATCGACTTGACTTTGGTCGCTCAGATTGATGAAAGTTTAGTGGAGCGAAAATGACATTTTTTCCTTTTTAAGAAAGGAGTTAGTTTCCCAAATTGGTAAAGGTTGAAAGAAATAATTAATGGTCTCATTGAAATAAAAAGAATTTAGTATGCGCGATTACTTAAAGTTGATCATGATGTTTACCTGGATAATTACTTACAAACTAAGTAATGGTTTAGGAAACACGATCGTTAAGGAAGCTTAAGCGGAAAGCATCAGAGTGTGGAGTACGCCAGCATTTTCCAGGTAGGGTGAGCTGTCCCTTCCTTGTTAGAGGCTTTTTGTTATATGTAGAATGCTCTAGTATAATATTATGTTGCCTGCAAGTATGTTTTTGGTTGTTCATTAGTCGATGCCTCGTGATACATGTGTTTTCAGAACTGATAATTGTTGATTGCGAAAACCGAGGCTAGACTTGTATGTTGAGATACTGTACCCTTTGTATGTTTGTGTTTGTGACCTGAAAGTGAATGGGACCTAGACACGTAGATTCCTAGGGATCCCACGGTGTCGATAACCGTGAACCTCCGGAGGTGGCTGTGCTCCTATGTTTGTCAAGGAAAGGTAAATACAGACAGTGAACCAGTCATAGGAGACTCAGAGCCAGGAAATGGACACTTTCGCTACTTGTAGTCACAAGGACTACAGAGTAGTTGGCTGGTTCTCGAATTCAGGACGAACCAGGTCGGTCACCGATTTATTTTACTTTAGCCGGCAGGTAAGTATCTCGGAGCTCCAAGTTGTGTGAAGCATGCTGCATATGATTTCCTGAAACGAAACAACTATGATTGTTTTTGTTTGCATTTGTTTCACTTGATTTTACAAATGCGCGCGATCTATATTCTAGTAGCTATGTTTTACCTATTAGTTTTCAAACCTAACTAAGGTTGGGTCGGCCCCTATTGGGCTAGCGAGGACGAAATGCTCACCCCTACATTTCAGGTTACAACGAGGTCATTCCGTACGATTTGGATTAGAAGTGAGTCGTTGGCCGAGTTCGTGTGTTGCTGTTCCTGTTGCTTGAAGTTCTTCCCTTTTGGTATTCCATCGATTTACTCGTTTTTCATTCCATGTTGAACTCTGTGAGGTCCGCCTACCTGGGAGCGCGCCTCACCCCTTTGTTTTATTGTTATTGTTGAACTCCTTTCATTTCGGTTATGATGTAAGCCCTAAGGCGCCACAGTGCACTTGCCCACTTTGTTTTTAAGCATTTCCAGATTTGTTCATTTAATAAATGTTGGGTTGTTGATTTAAAGTCTTTTCTTAAAAGTTTTTCTTGGTCTCCATTTTCCCAAAAATTTGCATTTTCAACAGGCCTTGTAGTATTAAGTTGGTAGGTCTACGGTACGTCTACGACGTATCGAGCTCCTATTGGCTTAATATTACGGCGATGTGGTATACCCATTCAGGTCGCCACAATATGTAAGGGACTTCCTGAATCAATCCACCAAGTTTTTGGTTCAACATTAACTAAATTAATTTCTAAAGAAAAAAGTGAGTTAGAAAAAGGGCTAAATACAAATTACTACCATGTGGTTTAGGTCCAAAATAAATTCAGTCCATGAACTTCTAATTTCATCAAAAACACCCCTGCACTTTCAATTTTGATCTAATAGGTCCAATTTGTTAGTTTTCCGACAATTGAGTTATTTAACTTGTTAATGTGGATCATATATGGCCTATGTTTTATGATGTGGTGTCAAGGTGGTCTGCATTGTCAATTTAGGAGTGAGTCCTACTATTAAAAATAAATAGTTTTTCAACAAATAATCCAACTATTTGAAAGAATATTAACGAATTGGACCTATTAGATCAAAATTGAAAGTGCAGGGGTGTTTTTGATGAAATTAGAAGTCCAGGGACTGAATTGATTTTGGACCTAAACCACAGGGTACTAACTAGTATTTAGCCCTTAGAAAAATTACCCTTTTTGATCAACCAATTCTTAAAGCCTGTGCAATCTTTCTTCATGTGCCCTACTTTCTTACAGAAATAGCACTTGAACCTAAATGGTTTGTTGGCTTTAGCTGCTCCCAAGGTAGATCCTTTGTAGATGGTTTTGGTAGGCTTAAGCTTAGACTGGTTATGGTATTTCTTCTTAGGCTTCTCAACAAGGTTCACTGAGGTACTTGGCTCTTTCTCTTTTCTCATCCTGTCTTCCTCATCTACACATATGGCAATCAGCTCCTTAAGACTCCATTTTTCCTTTTGAGCATTGTAGCTAGTCCTGAGTTGGCTAAAGCTATATATTTGGCAAGGAATGCAGTGCAGCATGCACTACATGATCATCGGTGACCCCCATGTTGAGGTCCCTAAGCTGAGCATTAATCTCAATTAGCTTCATGATATGCTCTCTCACTTTCCCTGTACCAATGTACTTAAGCTCGTTAAATTCTTTTGCCAATCTAGCAGCCTCAGCCTTATCACTCTCTCTGTACATGTCATGGATGGCATACAGGTAATCCATGGCTAGATCAGGTTCTTCTATGCTACCTCTAACTGTGTCTAACATAGTAGTCCTAATCACATTCTTTGCCATCTTATTAGCCTTATGCCACTCTTTATAGTACTTCTTATCTTCATCTGAACTTTCACTAGTAAGCTTCTCAGGTTCATCCTCAGTTAAGCAAATGTCCATGTTCTGGTTCATGGCTAGGTAAAAATCCACTTGGTTTCTCCACTTCTTGTAATTATAGCCAGTTAGGAGCTGAATGGTGTTCAAGGTCACAGTAGGGATTCCTAAAGAGCAAAAAACAAAATAAAGCTTTGTAAGTTTTTCAATCCAAAAGTTCTTATTATCTTAAGTTTGATGCTTTCTGTGACTTAAGCAATTTCAAGACAAAATAAACTACAACACAGAAAACAAATCACAAGCAATGCCATATTTCAAACAATAGCCCTTTTATCTAAAATTAATATCATGCAACACTTTTAAGCAGAAGACATAATATTTTGAAGGTTCCAAAACAATATGCCACATTTATTCAATCCAAGTTATCCAAAGAACACAAATCACATCTTTAGACAGAAATTTGAATTCTAAGTATCCATATTTGAAAAGAACATATATGCATATTGCTATCTGCATTTTAAAATCACACTGTACTACTTCTTTGGAAGCAAAATTATATGCATGCACAATTTTAAAACACAAGATACAATTTTTCTGGTTTGTTAACTTAAGGTTGTCTGCAAGAATTAGTGAAGAGTGCTTTGTGCAATATGTTCACTCAAACCTACAGAAACACAAACCAAATTGAGCTTGAAAACTTGATTTTCTATCCGGATTAATAATCCTTATAAGAACTAAGCTCTTTGTACCTGTCAAATTTTAACAATGCCTAAAATTTTGGGAATTTTTTTCTGCATGCATTGTTATATGAATCACAGATACAAAACTCAAGAGTATATCTTAAACATGCATACCAAAACATAAACACAACCAACACAGATATGCAAGCACAATTTCGATTTCACAAAAAACACAAAAGCATCCAAGAAAATTAAATTTCTTCCGGTCACCATCTACTCTAGCCTATGCACTCGCCGGGAATGCTACTAGGGTTCTTGTGCTCAATCAACAAAAACAAGATTGAATCGAAAATTGAGTTTTCCGTAAAAACCTGATCTTTGCAATTTTCCCAATTTTGCTGCAAAAAACTTTCACGGAAGCATGAATTCAGAAACAGAAGGCAGCAAAAAGTCCTTATTGGCGTCTTAATCGGGCAACACAGGGGTCTTGAATCCCTACAAGATGAGTTCATCTTGTGCATGTTCGATTCTAAATACCCAGAAACCAACCTCGCCTCATGTGACCGTTATCATAATGGTCACTTTCTTTAGTTTCTGAAGGTGGCCAAAACGTGGCCGTTTTATTGCAAAGCAAAAAATTATTATTATTATTATTATTTTGTTTTGTTTTTTTGTTTGTTTGAAAACCTAAAACGATTTTTACATCAACAAATAAATTTGAAGAACAATTTGTGAGCCTAAGCTCTGATACTAATTGTAAAACTAAATTACAAACAAGCTCACACAATTACAAGTTCAACTCCATTATCAGAAGATCAAATCGCATACCATTGACGTCCAAGGTTGAAGCCATCGTAGCAGCTGTAAGAACAAAAGAACAAGACGAGGTTGAAGTCTTCTGCTATTCACCAACTGTAGCTTCTGAATGGGCAGAACACAATGCTTGTAGACGGTGGTGATAACAGGGACCCTAACTTCTTATTTATACAAGTTCAAGTCCTAGGAATCCTCCCATAAAGGTTTTCCTTATGGAACAAGACTTGTATCTCAGATTCCTAATGCATCACAGTTTAGGACTTTCTTGTAGTCCAATTAATGGATTTCTAATCCAATGCTAAATACACTATCACATTAGATATCTAGGTTGATTCTTTTCCAGATCCATGTTGTATTCGATTTAATGCTTTGATGGTTTCTTAGTTGCTGTAGGATAACTTGTGATGAGTCCACTTTTGATCTAACAAATTTTGCTATAGGCAAATATGAACCAAACTTGAGATTAAGCCCCCACTCTTTACCAAGCCAAAATCTCTTTGTGGTGATGAAGCCTTGATGATGTGTAGTGAAAGCCCCTTAAGTTTCCCTTGAAAGAATGAAAATTGGTGATGAAAAGTTAAAATGGGAAGAGAGAGATATGGAGATGGGTTCTCGGTGAACAAAAAAAAGATGGAATTGGGGAGGGGGGGTGCTTGCGGCACGGTTGGAGAAGAGAGAGGATCTGGGGGTGTGCGGCTACTGTAGCAGAAGAGAGAGGAAGGAGAATAGGGTTTGGTCTGTGTCGTCACGGTTTTAAACAGAGAGCAATTAAAAGGGTACGTCCATTATGTGGCTGCAAAGGGCTGCAAATGATGGACGAGATTGAGAATCAATGGTTTAATTAAACCATGGGTGCCACATGTCAAAGCTAAATTGGTTTTCAACCAATTAAATACAAATCTGCACGTGCATGTAATGTTTCTCAACTTCTTACTTAATTAATCAAACCAAATCAATAGTTAATCAATCAAATCAGTGATTAATTAATACTTTTCTTCAATTTCCTCCCTCTTCTTCTTGTAATTTCACGCACATACCCACAACTATGCGTAATTGCCTTATGCTTCTTTCTTGGCTTTGACTTTGGTTGACCACATCGACAATTCGTCTTTTTGTAGGTAATTCTAATTAACTCCATTTTTGCACAATTTCTTCCGAAATCCACAACTTCGCTTGTTTACTACAAAATAAATAAAAATGGATTAATTACATAATAATTGACTTGAGGATTTACTTATTTATAGTGTTTTAGATACAATTACATGTATAGAAATGCGTGTTATCAACATATTGCACTTCGTCTTGCCCATCAAGTTTTTTTTTCTTCTAATCAGCAATGACATTCACGAGAAAAATTTGTTTATTGTATAATGATGTTTAATTCATGATTAACTTGCCAAATAGAAAAAAGGAAAAAAAAAAAACGTAATTATGAGAGAGGGTAGTTAGGGTAATTTGTAAAAAAAAAAAATTGTATTAAAGTAATGGAAAAATAAAGGGAGTGTATGAATAGAGAAAATGGGTGTGCGAATAGCACCACCCAATTTCATTTGTAATTATTAAAATAGAATGGATAGCATAGGATTATTTATTTGGAAAAAATATTGTTTTAGTCACTCAACTTTTGTTTGATTGACACTTTGGTCACTCATGTTTATAAAATCTCACTTTAGTCACCCACTTTTAACTCCGACTATACTTTAGTCCGCCAGTGAATTTTTTCGATAAAAAAAGTCACATGAGACCTAACATGCCATTTTTTAATGGTTATTTTCGTCCTATAATTTCAGAAAATTTCAACCTATATTCAAACCAAAGGTCTCACATCTCTTCAACATCTTAAAATAACCCTTGAAAAATGGCATGAGAGGTGTCATGTGACTTTTTTTATTGGAAAAATTCACCGGTGGACTAAAGTAATAGTCGGAGTTAAATTTGAGTGACTAAAGTGAGATTTTATAAACATGAGTGACCAAAGTATCAATCAAGCGAAAGTTGAGTGACTAAAACTATATTTTTTACTATTTATTTATGAATTTATTAATTAACACAAGTGTAAGAACTCATTCCATGGTTAGTGCGCAGCCATGGAAGCAAAGAGAAATAGGAAAGGAAGCACAAACAAGGAACTTGACGCATATGAGAAATGTTGACGAGAAATCCCCAATTTTTTTTTCTAGAGTTAATGGCAAGTTAACTAGGGTTCAAACGAAAAACCAAAAATTGGTGGAAGAGTGATGTTAATTGTCAGGACCTTTTGACCAAAAAATAAATAAATTGTCAGAACCTTTAGATTAGACAGAGAGTAAAGATTTTATGAAATTGACGTAAATTCACAACCTCCTCATCACTTTAGAGGAGTCTGATCCGGGTTTGGATGTGTTTATTATGACATGTTTAATACCTTGACATGACCAGACCCATTGATAGCCCTAGCTAAGACAAACGAGGTCAAGATGTTATGCTCCTTTCGGAGCAATGGAAACTCCTTTTGGCTCAATTAATTAAACGAAACCTAAGGCTAGATAAGGGTTAGATCTCCTCTAATGTAACAAAAAGAAGAAAAATCCAAGGCTTCAGGAAGGAGAGCCATCTCGTCGTTAGGCCGGGTTTCTCTAGGATCACCATTTCTAATGAAATTACAGAGTTTGGTTCCAGTTCAAACTACATAGTCCGATCGTCTAGTAGTTGTATAATAAAAATAATGAAAAACTATACTGTTATGGAGAACCATTCATCGTTAACACCAAATGACATTGGAACTATGAATGAAGCACAATGAGCAATCACTTCACTACTGGTGAGTAAAACTCTCGGCTAAAATTTTAACAAAATCAGTCTTTAGCTGTGTTGATTAATCTCAGATCCCCAGTATACCCAAAGATACTACATTAATCAACTCTGAAACATATCAGTACATATTTCAACACTGCTTGATCTAAAACTAATCATATGAAAGATTCACCATCAGTATTTAAAACAATACTTTTGAAACAAAAAGTGCATGTAACAAACTCATGTATCCACATTTTTAATATGCTATGCAACTGTTTGGTAGGTCATCATATCCCTCCGGCGAATCTACCACCCACGACCATGACAAAATGACTTGAGAGGATGAGCAAAACAATGCAAATATGGAAAACGCAAGTTCTTCTATAGTAAGTATAACTGTATAAAGATCTCAAATGTTTGATCCCACCCCCAACCCACACACACACACACAACTCGTGCAATACTAATGTAAAGTAAAGTAAAATAAAGTGAACAGACTTAACCCCAACATGTGTTCCTGAACCCGTTATGTTAAGAATATTCAGTAATTAATATTTTAATTATGTGTATATTTAGGAGATTATTTGTAATATTCCTTGTATCCCTAACTTGTAGGGATTTACTTATTGTATAAGAACCTAGTTTGTATATAATCTTCTAGTATCAATGAGAATATTCATTCCACCTCAAATATTTTTCTGATATGGTATCAGAGCAGGCCTAAAAACCCTAGCTCTCATTTCACTTGCGCCGCACCACTTGCTGCGTTATCTTTTTCATCATCTTCTCATGGCTTATGCTTCCAAGTTTGCTTTGTCACCAGTTGCTCCTAATCGGTGGATTATCGATAGTGGAGCGACCAATCATATTATTAACTCACCAAAGTTGTACGCAAGTAGTCAGAAGAATACTTCACTGCCACCAGTTTCTTTGCCTAGTGGTACCAAGACTCATATTTACATGAAGGGGTCAATTAAAATCAATGATGCCTTTTTTCGAGATGTTCTGTGTGTGCCTTCATTTGATGTCAATCTTTTATCTATTGACCCTTATTACCTTGTGGCGCTAGCTTCCATCTCTACATCCAAACATCATTTTACTTCTCACCTTACCATCTCTTCCGACCTTAGGCATCGCCGTTTGGGGCATCCTTCTCCTGCTCGTTTACAATATATAGCCAATGAGTCGCTTTATTTTCATTTTGATTCCAACAGTAAGTGTGAAATTTGTCCTTTGGCTAAACAAACTCGCCAACCTTTTCCTTCTAGTTCAATATCAACTTCTCGATATTTTTCTCTTATACATTGTGATATTTGGGGACGACATAAAACTCCCTCACTCAATGACTCTCATTATTTTTTAACTATTGTGGATGATTTTTCTCGTTTTACATGAGTTTTCTTAATGCGCCATAAGAGTGAAACACAACCTTTGCTTCGAATTTTTTTTGCTTATGTCAAAACTCAATTTCAGACTCATGTTCAACAAATACGTACTGATAACCGGGCGGAATTTCTTTCTTTACAAGATTTTTTTCTTGAACAAGGGGTCATTTTTCAACATTCTTGCTTTTACACACCCCAATAAAATGGTGTTGTTGAACGCAAACACAGACATCTTCTAGAAACTGGTAGGGCCCTCTGCTTCCAATCTCACTTACCAACTGATTTTTGGGGGGAATGTGTTCTTACCGCTGCTTACACAATTAATCGACTTCCTACACTTTTATTGAATAAGAAAACCCCATTTGAAGTTCTTTATCACAAGCCTCCTGACTATTCTCGAATGCGTGTTTTTGGATGTGTTGCTTTTGCTACTTCTGTTCACCCAGCTTCAAAATTTGCTCCACAAGCTCAAAAATGCATTTTTCTTGGGTATCCAATGGGCCAGAAAGCTTATAAACTCTACAATCTAGAAACAGAGAAATTTTTTACCAATAGGGATGTTCTTTTTCTTGAAGATACCTTTCATTTTCATTCCCAAACTCATTCTCTTATTTCTCTTTTGATCCTGTGTTACCTAAACCAGTCCCAGATTTGCAACCATATATCATCTTCCTCTGACGTGCCTGTGTCTCTCTCTCCCCACCGTTTTCTGTCGCACACTCACCCGACTCAATGACTGAACCAGCGATTGAAGCGCCTATACCTGCGCCTGACTCGGCTCTTGACCCCGCACCTGAACTCGTGCCTGACCCTGCTCTAGCACAAGTGCCTGAACCCGCGCTCCGCCGATTCCAACTTTCCCATGCGCCTAATACTCCTCTCCGTGATTATGTTTGCTCGTAGGTGATTGTCACGCCCCGGATTTTGAATAACAAATCCAAATCCGAAACATGAATTAATACAACTCACATAAATACAACCTGAATTTTTTTCTCAAAACAACCACACCTCACATCGCTCGATATTACATAAACCAAATCTCAAATTTGTTTATTACAGCACACTCTCACCAAATTATATTGTAAGGCTCAAATGAGCATAACTCACCTCACAATTACAATTGCTGTAAAACTAAAACAAATTCTCTAACCCGCACGATCACCGTCCTGATTCTCCTGACCTGTAGGATTACCCGCTACACAATTTGAATAGTGTACCGGGATTGCAACAACACAAACCCGGTAAGCTTTTGACAGCTCGTATGAGTAAATGAAAGGATTGCACGATTTAAAGTAACCAAATCGACTCAAGCAAAAATTTAACTCAAGTATTTTCTTTGCATAATAATTGAAGTGTACAACGTCACTTCAAGCATCAATCAACTCACATCTCAACATGACTACTCAAAAACAAACAACTGTTTACTCAATATATACTCACAGGCTTATGATTTATTTATATAAATCATCCCATGCAGTATATTATACTTACAGGCTTATGATTAATTAGATTAATCACCCCATTCAGTATGTCATGTCATACCCAAGGGCATATGATAACTCGTTTATCCCCCAAGCAGTATGATGGCAGACAGACTAGAGCTCTAACTGTATCGTAAAGTGTCACCTGGGCCAAGGTTCACCTTACGAATGACTGCTTTTCTCAATTCACTCGACTCCTCATTTAATTCATCTCAACGACTCAACTATCGCACTTTACTCAATTACCCATTATCATAGACAACACAACATCTAAGATAAATCACATATTCCAAAGGGTAATGCTCAAAATATAACTCAGTAAATTACACCATCCAATATATATTCCACGTAAATATATATATATGTAGTCACCCACACAAGAGTGACCACTAATACCAACTATAGTTCACATGCAATAAAATCTAGAAATTCATTTTTATAGTTTAAATACATTTTACTTACCTATGGACCGTAGTCGATCAAGTCCATATAATTTAAAACAAATATTTATTTTCATAAAACAATTTCCACAATTTCTCAATTAAATAAAATCACCGAATTTCGGTTCGTGAATGAACCATGTGCGATTTACTCACCTCGATATTCCCGCTGCGTCTTCAATTCAACACAATACACACCGAAATCGTTCACCCAAGGGAGACCGTCAATCACCTAATCACACATGACCTTAACTTAGCCAATAGCTCAAAAAAAAACATACTCAAACGACAATCCAACGGTCGGATCAAAATTAAATGATGATCCAACGGTCGGATCCTCACGGATCGCCTTTAGGATCACCCCCCAAAAATCATCACGAAGATCCAACGGTCGGATCTTCCTGAATCGTCCTTACTAACATCTTTACAAATTTATACGAAAATCCGACGGACGGATTCTCACGAATCGCCTCCCTAATCACTGTTTTGCATTTATACGAAGATCCAACGGTCGGATCTTCGCCCATGACCACACAAAGCCACTGGGACAGTCATAAGATCATCATATCAAAACTACAAGTCCATCTGACGGTCCTAACTTCACAGATCACAAATCTAACGATCGAAATCGATCTAAACTTAAAAATTCATAACTTAATCATACGATATCCAAAAATTGTGTATAATATATCAAAATGATCGTATTGAAATATAGAATCTGAAAATGTACAGAAACCATATTTTTGATCCCCGGAGGTGGCCGGAAAGGGCCGCCGGAGTTAGTGGCAGAGCCGCCGCCGACCACCACCAATGGTGTCGGGGCCGGGCTGCTCTTCTTCCTCTCATCATGCTTAACAACTTTCATAACTACCATGTAAGCTGAAAATGACCGGAAGTGGTTGAAATTACCTAAAACAGTCGAGGTGGCCGGAATTTTTTCCAGAAACCGGCGAGAATTTGCAGAAACCGGCGAAGCTCCGATCAACGTAAAAATGTCCTTCTTTCGCTTCGATTCCTTCAGGAGACTTGTTCAGAACTTAAAGACGAACTCACTGGTTCAAGAATCACTCAAAAAGAAGCTCTACAGCTCGAGATATCTTGATCGAAAGCGTCGGTGGCCGGAAAATTTGCAGAATCCGGCGAGCTCCCGTTCGACGTAAAAACTTCCACTACTCGCTTCGATCCCTTCTGAAGAGTTGTTCAGAACTTCAAGGCGAGCTCACTGGTTCAAGAATCACTCAAAACGACGTCCTGTAGCTCAAGATATTTGGATCGATAGCTCCGGTTTCGTTCTTGATTGGGTTTGACTTGCAGCCACTGCTTCGGGCCACGCCGCCGTGTGAGGCTGCTTCTGGGAGCTTCAGGAAGTTGAGGCGAGCTCGAGGATGAAGTTTGGTGAGGATTGATGGCCTGTAGCTCGAGTTATCACAATTGGAAAGAAATCGGGGCTGGACGTACCCGGTCTCTTCGCCGCCGTTTCCGACTGTGCCGTGACCCAAAACCGCTGCAGGTAGCTTCGCAAGGCTGAGATGATGCCACTGGAGGCTGTCCGGCGTTGAATGATGGCCTGTGGAGGAAAAGAGAGCTTGGAGAAATTTTTGCTTTGTTTCGGTATCTTTCGGACGAGAGAGAGTGAGAGAGAGAGGTCGATAGAGAAACGAAAAAAAGAAACAGAATGATGGCTCTCCGACAAGAGGAGGACCGTTACAGCTAAAGGGAGGGGTGAGAAAACTAAAGGAAGGGTGAAATGTTTGTCTTTGATTCTTTCACGAGATGGTATTATTCCTCTATCGAGGTTCGTATTATTCCTCCGACGAGTTTCGTACAATTCCTCTAACGAGGTTATTACAGTGATTCTGCCACCACACCATTTATCATCTCCTCCGTCAAGTCCTCCACCAGGTACGCATTACCCGCTTTGTAATTTCATCTCTTATCAATCGTACTCACCGTCCTATCTTTCTTATGTTGCTTCCATCAGCAGGGCTGAGGAGCCCTCTTCTTATGCATATGGAGCCTCTGATCCTAAATGGCAACAAGCAATGGATGATGAACTTGCCGCTTTCACTGCCAACAACACTTGGACACTCGTCCCACTTCCTTCTGGCAAACGTTTTATTGCTTGTAGATGGGTCTATCGAATTAAATATAATGTTGATGGTTCTATTGAGAGGTATAAAGCTCGCTTTTCAAGTGCTTAACTCAAGTTGCTGGGATTGATTATCATGATACTTTTTCACCCACAGCAAAGATGATTACTGTCCGCTGCCTCCTTGCCATTGCTGCTTGTCAAGGTTGGTCTCTTCACCAGCTTGACGTTAATAATGCTTTTCTCAATGGTGATTTGCAAGAAGAGTTGTACATGTCTCCTCCTCTAGGTCTTCGGCGACAGGGGGAGAATTATGTGTGTCGCCTTAACAAGTCCTTATATGGTTTGAAGCAAGCCTCTCGTTAATGGTTTGCCAAGTTTACAGCACCAATACTTGCTGCCGGATTCACTCAATCAAAGGTTGGTAATTCCCTTACAGTATTATTAATTTATGTTGATGACATCCTCATTACTGGGAACAACCTTGACTCCATCGAAGCTCTCAAATAATTTCTTCACACCCGTTTTCGCTTTAAAGATTTGGGTGAACTTAAATACTTCCTTGGACTTGAGATTGCTCGTTCAAAAAATGGCATTTATATATCTCAACGCAAGTATGCTTTATAAATTATCAAGGACACTGGATTTTTGGGTGTAAATCCAGTTGATTTCCCATGGAAGAAACCAAATTATCAAATCAAGGTGAGCTACTTTAGGATCTGGCTGCATATAGACGTTTGGTTGGACGGCTTATATATCTTACAATCACAAGACCTGACATTACCTATTCTGTTCATGTTCTTAGTAGATTCATGCATGAGCTGCGTCAACCTCATATGGCTGCTGCACTTCGAGTTGTCAGATACTTGAAATCCTCTCTTGGCCAAGGTTTTCTTTTAAGTTCCAATAGCAATTTGAATTTGAGAGCTTTTTGTGATTCAGATTGGGCGGGTTGTCCTATTACTACTCGTCGGTCTACTACTGGATATTGTGTTTTCTTAGGAGATTCTTTGATCTCATTGCCTACCAAAAGACAAAAGACGGTCTCATTGCCTAGTGTCGAGGCCGAGTATAGAGTAATGGCTCGTACATCTTGTGAACTCACTTGGCTACAATATTTGTTTGCTGATTTGCATATGCCTATTTCTAGACCTGCTATTTTGCATTGTGATAATCAAGCAACTGTACACATAGCCGCAAACCCAGTTTTTTATGAGAGAACACGTCATATTGAAATGGATTGTCATTTTATTCGAGACAAGATATTGAATGGTTCAGTTAGCACCCGATATGTTGGTTCTTTACAACAGTTAGCAAATATATTCACAAAGGGATTGGGCAAAGACAAGTTCAAAGCCTTGTTATGCAAGTTGGGAGTGCTTGATATTCACAAGTTGGAGAGGGGGAGTGTTAAGAATATTCAGTAATTAATATTGTAATTATGTGTATCTTTAGGAGATTATTTGTAATATTCCTTGTATCCCTAACTTGTAGGGATTTACTTGTTGTACAAGAACCTAATTGAAAGTACACCCAGAAGTATCATTCAAACTTAAAATTTTGATATGCATGTCCACTAGAAAATAATAAATCCTCCATATGGCATTTGATTGGCAAAAATTTGGAGAACTGAGAAATAAGATTCCTAAATCTGTTATCCTGGTCCAACTGTTCAATTTATAAAAGTGCAAAGAGAAAATGCAGTTGGCACTTGGAAGCTAGCTTATAAGTCTGTAAAGATGCAAACCTCTGGAGAAAAAAGTACGTTCATAAGACTCATCAAGAATGATATTAGTAGCCTGGTCAAAGCCTTTCATGATTCCTTGAATTCAAAACGAAAATTGTTAATACACCTAACTGGGTAATAAATGTGTAGAAATATGCATTCGAGTATCAGTCAGTAAATAATGAGTTGTATACCACATAATTCTTTACATCATTTGTGATAACTGAAATTGTTTTCCTGCTCATTCTTTACATCAGTTGTATACCACATAATTCCTTACATATCTATGTGCAGAAACAATTTCTATGTACGTAACAAGAAAGGATGCATCTTACAAATGAAATCTAAGTTACGAATCCAATACGTTGCGTTCTGGAACAGTACTGAAATCAATTTAAGTACCGAAAAACAATAGAAGATATATGAACTTTTGACTGTTGGACATACAACAATCTTGATTTTAACCTATTGACATAGTAAGTTCTTCCCAAGGTTCCAGCTTCTACCATAAACTGCTCTTCAACTATCTTAGCCCTGTTGTTGTTGGTAAGGACCTTGACAGCCACTTGTACTCAATTTTCGAGAAGCCCTTTATTGTTACTACTCATTATCTTGGCAGAAATTGAAATAGAACTTCTAGACTTTTTCACGCAGTTAGTAATGGCACATGTAATGGCTGTAACAGCAATGATCAGCACCACAGTAGAAACTGAAACTGAAAAAGGAAAAAAAGAAAGTGAGAAATGGAAAAAGAATTTATCAAATCTCTTTGTAGTAACAAAGTCAAGTTTCGAAAAAGAATTGAAATGAAAACAAAATGCAGAAGAACGTGCTTCGTTTGAGAAATGTACTATAATTTTCTTCCAAATATGTCATCAGTTTGACACAGGCATTAATGGTTGTCTATTTTCAGTTGTAATATTATCAGTTGCTTAGTGACGTTTCTAAAATATGTAAGTAACATAAAAACTTACTAACAGAAGCAACAACAGCCGCATTGATTTCGGAACTGGCACTCTTATTGAAGACACTGTTATTGAAGTCATCTTGGGAGCTCGTTTTTTCCATAATTTCTTTTAAAAGATGGTAGATGAACGTTCAAGAAAATGGAAATGATAAGAAATGATCAAGGCAAGCATATATGTTCTCTAAGTACGTGCCACCCATTTTTGTGTCCTTAATGGTGCGAGTTCTTGGCTTGGGGGTGCATGACTAGGTTTTGAGTCTTCGAACCAATTCATGGTTTAGAAATTCAATGTTTATAATGCTAAAGGGTCAATCAATATGAGTTTTTCATAGAAACTTGCTTACAATTTCCTTCAACACCTGGTCGATCGGTCAATTGATTTAAATCACACACAGTGGTTTCAGCGAGAAAGTCCTTGCTTTCTCTTTTCCTTGAGGACCAAGAGAGAAGGATCAGGAAGATTAATCTCATGGTATTGGCTGAATAACAAGGCGTTGGATAGCGCTCGCAAAGAAGTATTTCACCTCCCAATTACTACTAACAGAGATGTAGTTCACAATCTTGAACAGCCTACAAGTCTTGTCCTTAACAATCTCAACGAAAACCAGGTACTGAAAGGTATTACATCTATCGGCAAAAGCAAAGTGCGTGCCGCAGCAGTTATTAAGACACCATGGGAAACAACTGAAGAGGATTCACAGACTACTGAAAGTGATGACAAACTGCCCTGTGGTTGAAGTTTAATGGTTTGGTAGTGAAAGTTGGATATATCACTATCCATCCAATAAAGGCCTTTTTGTAAGAGGCATATTGACCTCTTTTTGTTCACTGTACTTCTACACATGGAAATATGACTCTTCCTTTTAAAATTTTATACGTTCTCTTGTTTTGTGTATATTCACAGCTATTCAGCGACCAATGTATTTACATTTGTGTTTTTCTTGTACCAGAGAAAGAAACAAGAAAAGAAAAAGATTATTCTGATTATTAGTTCTTTTACGAAGAACATCAGACAAATACATAACCTTATAATTCTTTACATTAGTCATTCAGCTTTAGTGAAAACAGAGACAAAATCTGTTGTATGCAAAATACATGCATCATTCAGATTGTACAAGAAACATGACTACAGGATTTTCTCCGTGAGAGGAAACAAACCTAGTGATCCAAACAAAAATTAGATTCTGAGCTCTAAGCAAAGGTGCTGGGATGAAAGTAAAAGGAGCAAGGACCAAAACTAAAATCCGTTATTAATGCCTGAAGTGCCTCACATTAGTGAGAACAAGTGAAACACCATACTTGTTGCAGCAATCTATAGCATCTCCGTCTCTTATACTGCCACCAGGTTCTGCAATAACACTGACTCCACTTTCGCATGCTTCTTCCACGGCATCTTTCCAAGCTGCTTGTAAAACAGGTGTCGTTCACATTAATGTAAGGGTTCTTATATCTATTTCCAGTTTAGCATAAGAAATTGCTCTCAGTAAAGATTGTAGTATTAAACAATTCCACCATTGCACGAGTTTTCGCTTCTTTGGAATTAGATTAATTAGCCTTTTACTCGTTCTACACTCCAGTTATTTTCAAACTATTTCTGTCATTAAGCAACAGAACAATGATTTATGAGTAGGTAATAATTACCGAATGGGAAGAAGGCATCACTAGCCAAAGCTACCCCCTTGACCTCCTCTCCTGCTTTCCTCAATGCTATTCTTAAACTCTCCAAACGGTTCGGTTGTCCACTTCCCATACCCAACATACAGTTATTCTGTCCAAATTCCAAGAATCAGATGTCTTAAGGACCCAAATGTTCTTTAGTATAAGAAAAGAAAAGGATTCGGGCTAAGGTAATACAAAGAAAGACTACCTTTGCTATTACAATTGCATTGCTTTTGACATGTTTGGCACACAACCATGCAAACTCTGCATCACTGAGCTCACTTTCTTGTGGAGACTTCTTAGACACAACATTAAACTGGATATCTTGGGGAATTAAATCATCCGACTCCTGGGCTAACCACCCACCACCAACCTGTCTAAGCGAAAGTTTTCCTTTCTCATTTTTGCTTGCCTCGAGGATCCTCAGAGTCTTTGATTTTCCACGAAGGATTTCGAGTCCTTTCTTTGAATACTTGGGTGCAACCACAATCTCATAAAACATCCGAGTTTCACCATCTGTTGGGCTTCTAAACTCACGGATTTCTTTAGCAAGACCCTACAAACAAAGAAAAATATGATCTATATATGAAAAAAAAAGAAGCAGCAAAACAGGTAATAATGCTGAGATAGAGAAACTTCTCGCTATGTGCCAACTTTTTGGACTAAAGCAAGTTGCATTCAAGTTATCCCATTTGCACAGAGAACGTATTTTCATTTCTTCATTGCACATAAATAGATTTAGCCCTTAGCCCTTGGACTCAGGGCGCAAGTAGGTTTGTGGTGGGGTTGACGTACATCTTAGGTTCTTTTTCAATTTAGGGTAGTAGAATAGGGGAGCCAGAATTACATATCCAATCCAGTTCCACAAGCTTGGTGCGTGAACCAACATTTGGGGAAGTCCATACCAAAAACTAAATCACATATCATCTATATATCTACGTCAAGCCCCGAGATCTCAAACTCACCTCATCAACCTCTATGTTGAAAGCTACAATGCCACCAAATGCACTCACTGGATCTGCTTTGACAGCAAGCCTGTATGCGTCAAGTATATCATCACGTGATGCTACACCACAAGGATTTGTATGTTTTACAACAACACAAGTAGGACTTCTGAACTCTGACACACAATTCCAAGCTGCATCAGCATCTAAATAGTTATTATATGACATCTCCTGCGGTCAAAAATTAAGGTTTGAAAGACCATGAGATAAGAACATGTGTATTGCATAGAGAGAAGGTTCATTTCTGAAGATCAAACGTGACCACCCACGCATATTATGAACTTCATTATTGTCATACAAAATTAGAGAATAAAACCACTGGTACCGATTTAAGCTAATCATTAAATTCAACAAATATCGGAAATAGGAGTCGACCTAGAATTTTTTATGAGAAACACAGAATTTTAAGAAACAATAAAAAAAACGCTACAACAGAGTACAAGAAGTCCAATCAATCAGACAATTGAGACAAAGTCCATCAAGACACAAGTACAAGTCATACTACATCAAACAAAGAGTTCCTATACACAGCAGTTCCACAATTTAAAAGCATAGCACGAAAAGTGCTCCTCCAAAATTCTGATTTTACCGATGACCATACGGGAAGCCCAGACTGAACCTTTTCCATAAACAGTCAACCTCCCCTCCTTTCACATCATCAAAAACCCTCCTATTCCTCCACACCAAAACCACCCAAAAATAGCCACCACCAGTATCATACCTCTGTTCTTCCCTCCAGCAAATTTTAACCTCTCACACAGCAAAATTGCACAGCCTGGGTTATCATGCAGTATTAAATTAATTTGAATGTCAATATTGTGTGTAGAAGAACAGCAATTAAAATTAGTGTGCTTTTTAATTGCCACCAACAATATATGCTGTAAACAATGATTTGCATAACAGCAAGTAAAACGAGACAGAATAATTAATTAGTGTGCTTTTTATACCCAGATATTCCAATTTTGATCAAATATTCATTATAAAACTCAGGTTTTGCCTTTTCAGTTGTTTAAATATATGAAGCACCCTACAAAATAAAGATACCATGCATATCACTGCCAAAGCTTTAACTGAAGTGGAATCAAATTGGTAGTGCAATTTATTACCTTTCCATGATGTTGAATAGCAGTTGCAATGCCACCAGCATTAACCTCAGAAAGACTCTTATCAACATAGAATGCAGCCTTTTGATGAGGATTTTCACCATACCGAAGGGGACTTTTCAGCAATAGAGGAACTATTAAGCTAGGAGGGAATTTATCTTCAAAAAATCAAAGAAAGATGTCAATTATGTGGACCATCACAATAGAAGTCACAGACAAACGAATTCAGTGCGTTCCTAAAGAAACTATGTTTTCATAAATATCACTCTCACACTTCCTCCCTACCTAACTCAGCCATTTAAATTTATTATGAGCATTAGTGCAATCTCCATCTTCTCTCTGTACAGATTGTGATTCAACAGATTACTCATAATTCTGTTTTCATGAATGTCAATCGAGATGGTGTTCATGTAATATTCATAATGAACTGGCATGTCAATTCTGAATGTGGTTTCTACTTAATTAAATTGAATCAAAAATATTTTAAATTGTATAACTCACTCAAAGAAGTACCTTCAGTAGTCTGCCTCCAAAGCCACTCTGAAACAGCAGAATCATAAGAAGCAACATGTTGAAAAGCCTTCCACGCAAGGTTTCTTCGGAACTGTTGATCATCCTTGTCCGCTTTAAGATATTCTAGCAGTGCAGGATAGTCTTCTGAATCAACAACCACCAGGACATCTTTGTGATTCTGTTTAACAAGCATATTTCATTTAAAATATCAGATAAAGATATCAGAATAACAATTGTACTATTACACTAGTGATATTAAGAAGTACTCTTAGAGTAGTAAAACTTAGTGTGTATGTGCCATGTGCAAAGAAAATTATGATTTATGAACTTATACGACCAACAATATGCTATCATTGCCATTCAAATAATCTACCTTTGCGGCAGCTCTAATCATGGCAGGACCACCAATATCTATATTCTCGATTCCATCCTCAAATTCTATTCCTCCCTTTGAATTAACTTTATCATAAAAGGGATATAAATTCACCACAACCACATCGAAAGTACCTGTATAAAAATGTTGTAGCAAAATAAACTATTAACACAATTCACACAACAACGAGAGTTTATTGCAGGCATTACAGCAAAACTCACCAATTCCGTGATTACTAAGAGCTTCCATATGATGCTTTTGGTCTCTTCTAGCAAGGATACCCCCATGAATGTTGGGGTGTAAAATTTTTACACGACCATCAAGCTTCAATACATATTTAAACAGATTACGAGGCCAAATGATAATGCAGATAACACCTCACTTGTGTATCTTTTATAGAAAAATAAGAAAAGTGCTAGCCTACCATCTCCGGGAAGCAAGTAAGTTCTTCAACTTTAGTGACAGACACCCCGGCACTTTCTAAAGCAGATGCAGTTCCTCCAGTGGAAACAATTTTATATCTACAATGTCCAAAAAAAAAAAAAAAAAAAAAAGCTTATCATGACAAACATATAATACTTCCCATTATTTGAATACAGTTGAAATTATAATTCCAAGATGGAAAACAAAAGACAATTATGTGGGTGAACTTCCCATTGAAGGACAAACCAGGAGGTACCAACTGGAGGGGCCAACTAAAATATTAATAAAATAAAAATAAAAACTGTGTTAAGGTAAAATGGAGAAGCAGAGACTTGAGACCATTGAAACCAAACCATGGAGATCATAGAGAGGTTAAATAAAGACGATGATCCCAAAGAAGGTAGGCAGAAAGCTTAAAGACTCAACAACAGGATAGTCAAGAGAGACCAAAGCCATAAAACACAAAAGAAGTCCACTCTCTGAGATCAACATCACCTGGGAGTTATCTATATTTCATAACACAGACAGGCAGACATATAATACATATGTGTGTGCATACACAAACACACACACACATATTGAGTTATTAAGTTATTCTCAATTCTTTTAAGATAATTTCCATTGGCATTATGTATTATTTGTATTTCGACCGCACTAACTTGATCTCAACGTAGTTTTGTCCCACGGTAGATATCATTACATAACGATGACAGTTTTAATTGACGTTATACTGCAGAATATTAATATTTTGGTGAAAAAAGTAGGCTCCTGAATTTACCCCAAGTTCTGAAGCCCATTCCCTAAGAAGGCAAGATTGTTTTTGTCTGACAAAGATATCAGAGCCTGCCTATCACCTGAAACAAAGAAGAAGCTTGGATGAACCAACAATCAAGCTTAATCAGGACATGAGAAAAGAAAAAAAAATCACAAAAAAATTACGTGTCTTCTTGTTTTTTTTTTGTTTTGTTTTAAGCACAGCTCAAAAGAATCAAACCTGTGGCTGAGGCTGAGGATTGAGCCTCTTGGGCAGCCACGGCATTAATTGGTCTGCAACTGGTATGCAGCCAAGATGAGTTCCTCACTGAGCAAGACTGTACACCACAAAGATAAAGATATTATATATATATATATATATATATATATATATATATATATATATATATAATATATATAAAATACAAAAAGAAGGTGAAAATTGCGAGAACTGTACCGTGAAAGAAGAGAAAGAAGAAGAATCAGCAATTGGCAGCTTGGTGGAGAATAGCAGGACAAGATTGGTGTTGGGTGATGTAGCCGCACGAGCAGCAGCAGAAAAACCAAGCATACCTGGTCTGCAAGAAAGAAAGAGAGAGAGAGAGAGAGAGAGTGTCAGAATCAATCAACAATGTACACTTAAGGAGAAAACAGAAACGATATATATGATAATACCAAAGAATTAATATTCCTCCGTTCAGAATGTTTAGGGGAGACACATAATACCACAAAGAATTGATCATCCCCCATTTAGAACTTATGGGTTGGGGCGTGTGAGGACTGATGAGATATTCAGTGTATATAAGTTAGATCCAGTAAAACAATGTAAAGCACTCACCTTGACCGAATAAAAGAGACTGTTAGATGCCTCGATATGACAAGCATTTTGACGGCATTTGTAATTTAAGCCATATGCTGGAAACATAAAAAGCATTTCCATACAATATAACATATGTATGACCAAACACATGAGGCCTAACACCTCCAAACCACTACTCTTATCAGTAAACAATAAGACCCAAAAACACCAAAACGTTGGTAGCAATTCCCTACACAAAAGGATCAAGAATCAACTATCCAAATACCCATGTTAATCAGAAAATCCACAGTCCAAGTATGATGTACTGGAAAAACTTGAGACCAAAAACTAGGAGACTTATTTCTGAAAGACAAATTACAGTTTAGGACAAAAATGAGTCTCAATATTTCTCGAGTTGGGAACAGCTGAAATTGGAAAATGGTACTGTGAAGGCGACTAAGTGATTGAGCTTCCTAACTGTGGCAACCAAATAAGAAATATTGATGAATCAAAAGGAGCCCAAAAAACATAAAACTCAAGGGGTCATTCACAATTTGGGGTGCCAGGGAGTTCGATAATTTTTTCACGAGGTTAACTGGAAAGTGAAGGTTGACTAAGGATGGGCCTGGGGGGCTGGGATAGGGCGATGGCCTATTGCCTGCTAAGTTCAATTTAACTATGTACATTTCTTTAAGCATCCTCTGCCAGGCTATAGCAGCTGAACTAGCAGTCTTTTTTTCTGTGCCTATCAACTTGGAGACCTAATCAATTTGGATTCAATGGAATGGCCTCCATCATGCCATCTGTACATGTTTCCAGGAAAAAAAGGTTTTATGCATACCTAACTACAAACACCAGCAACGCCACCAGTCTGACAAATTGGCTTTTAAAACACTGAACAAAGCTGTGTGTTAAGATTACTCCAAATTATCCATCTTAACGGAAGATGAACTAAGTAGTTAAGAATATTCATGACATAAAATCAAGGCAAAGGCTTTTCGTGGCGAACTAGGTTAACAACGTCATGATCGAACCATAACCCTAATCAAATTTCATAGAAACCCAACAACTTTGCAGTTTGGGTGGAAAGGCCAGTTGGTAAAAACTTAGAATCATATCAAACTACCGGCAGAGCTCTAGTAGCTTTTGCAGAAAATAAATAAATTTACAGCCTAGTTTAGATAGAACCCACAACATGTAAGCCTTGCAGCACTATATGTCATTTGGGTTTAGCCCTCATATATCAAAATCTTTAGCCAACCCACCAAATTCTTACGGATTATGCAACTAACTAAACATGAAAAAAAAAGGAAAAAAAAAAAAAGGCACAAGTGTTCACTACATGCATGCTTGAAGAGCAGAGACAAACTAAAAGGAACACTGATATAGTCCTAGAACAGTAGAAGCTGAAGATTAGCAATGCTGGGATAGATCATCAACAGCCGAATAGCAGCTAAGGAGTTGAAAACCAACTAGCTCAGATAAAAGCAAGCTATTACAGTTTTGAGGGAATATAAACTGAAAGGATAAAAGAAAGAGAGGGAGAGAATTGGGAGACGGGCCGAGCGACTCCAACGGTTGACGGTGGCAGCGGCTGCAAGTGGAGACCGGAGAAGAGAAACAAGCACAAGCCGCGTGTTTCACACGGGACAACAACAGTTTAATAATTTTTTATTATTATTATTATATTTTTTTTTTTGGAAAAATAGTACATGAATTATATCTGTTCAAGTATATATGAATTGTGTCTGGCCCAAACTCTAATTGTCTGAGTTGTAATAGAATTAGTCTTACAGATATTCTCGGAGATATCTTCGTAGATATCCAAATCATTATACGATTATGTTTCCTTGTAAAACTCTGATTCTATGCTTATAATCATCTATTTAAAGAGACCCATATTATCAATGAAATACACAGCTATTTCTCTCCCAATATCGATTCCCTAAAACAATCTCTATATTATTCATGGGAGGCATTCTAATGAGGACCACTATAATGAGGACTAGTTGAGAACTTTATTGTTAGACCTATTTTTTTTATCACATTTTCGCAAATCAACTGTATGTTTAGATATTTATGTGTAGATCATTTATGCAATTTTTCAACCAAATTAAAAATCATTAAGGGATTCATAATGGTGATTTATTAGTTATGACCATGAAAAGTTCATGTTTGGCAGATTTGGTTCGTCCATTGATTTGATCTAGTTTGATACCTTTACAATTAGCAATTTGGAAGAAAATTTCCATAAGTGATCTGTTAGGTCCATAATTACTTAGTAATTATTCCCCTAATCTTGCACTTTTGCTTAACCTTTTTGTTTATTTATATATATTTATTATGTTTTCCTTATCATGCTAGGAAATGATGGAGAAGCTTGGAAATGCACTAAAATTTCAATCTTAGCATATTCTCCTACTCATTCTAGGAGAAACAGAGCTAGGCAAGGAAGGAGGAGCGGCAGACTGACCAAATTAACTCCAAACGAGTTGAAACTTTCCCGATCTATTCTAGACATCCTAAGGATCATTTTTTATGAAGAGTGCAAGAGCTAGTTCGGAATGGAAGGCCTTCAAAAAATTGGTGCAAACTTCTGCACTAGAAGACAAAAACTGCAAAACCGGACCTGTACGGATTCCGGCAGCATTTTTCATGCCACACTACAGTGAACTAAGCTCTGAAATTTTACTAGAATGATCTACACTCATGAAGGAACATTTGGTATGAATAAATTGAAGGCTAATTCCAAATTCTTGGTGGAGATTGAATTGAAGGAAAAAAGTACGAAAACATGACGAAATGAGAGTCAACGCCGGTCAACGCCGGATTCCGCCCAAGTTGGCCGACCAAGACCATGTGTAGAGGACAAGGAAGAGCTGACTAGTGTTAGAGACTTTAGATGGGAAGACTTTAGGTCTAGGTTATTTTAAAATTCAAAATTTGAAATATGACAAGTGGTCTCATTCTTACACCTTACACCTTTGTCTCCCATTTATTACCTTGTTCCCTTACACAATGACCCTTCTACCCTTCCTTTTTCTCCTCCACCAAAATATTTATGGGCTTTCTAGGTCATTTTTATGTGGAGTTAAAGACTAGATCCACATTTTGTGCTTACACATTTGTCAATCACATCTAGCCCTTCATTTCCTTTGATCTCCACCCTCCATTCATCACTTTTGGCCTATAAAAATACTCTCCCCTCACTTTGGACATTTTTCATGTATTCCTTCATCCATTTCATCTCCTTTCTCTCTCCATTTCCTCTCCATTTTTCATAGTTCTTCATCATGTAGTTCATAGTTCTTAGCTTTTGTGTAAGAGAGAGGTGTGTAGGCACTTAGGTTCCACCAAAACCGAAGTTTCTACACACTTTGATCAATCACTTCTCTTGTTTCTCACACATTCAAGCCTTGTTCTTCCTTTGTTCTTGAGAGTTTGTGGATTTGTATAGTGATTTGGGTTCTAGAAACTGAAATCCCTATACTTTGAAGCATTTCTCTTCTCATATAGCATCTAGGAGGCAAGGGAGACATCTTGTGCTTTTGGTTTGGCTCCAAAAAGAGTCAAACCGGTGGGTATATCATTTGTTCTCCACTTTTTGCTCTCTTTTATTTGTTATTTATGATGTTTATGGCTTGTAGTTGCGTAAATATGAGTTGTGGGTAGTTGAAGTTGGTAAGCCCTAGCCAAACTTGTGCACAAAACAATGTAATCTTTATGTTCTTGATGTGTATGCATGTTTTGAATCTTTTGGCTACTATACTTTCATGTATCCTAAGTGTGTTGATAGATTTATCACCTAGAAGCATGTTTTAGGAAATTAATGAATCGGAAACATGAACTTGATAAACTCTTGATTCCGTGAGCATGTCTAGCTAAATAGGTGGTGGCTTAGCTTATTCCTACGGGAAGAACTAAGTTGCTTGAATTTCTTACCTTGAAATTAAAGCATGATGTTGTGAGTTTAGGTTCCGGAAGAATTTAGGCTCACGGCACCATAGGCCATTTAGGATCCGGAAGATTTGAATGGTATAAAGGTCGTGTAATTTAGCTTTGCTTCAAAAGAGATTGTTAAATTGCATGATTAATTAGTTGGTTTCTTGGTAGCTTCACCAAAGCACTAAGGGGAAGTTTGTCAAAGCATGTTATTACATCAAATATGGGTTACATTTTGTGCATGAGTAAGGTTAGGTGTGATGCCTAAATCTCTATTCTTCTCATTGATTTAGTCTCTACATTTTTATTTATTTATTTTATTTTATGCAACTTAGTTTACTTCATAAAACTTAAAATCAACCAAGCCGCTCACTACCACAATTGTTAATACCATCCTCATGATCTTTAGCTTCCAAAGGGCTAAGGTTGTGAATTTGTAAAAATGAAGACTTTACATGTCTTTTCTAGGTTTTATTTTCACGGTAATCTAGCCAAGGTAGAGTTACTCAATCTCTTAGGTACAATACTCTTACTTTTCCCCTTTACTAAAACTTGACCTCCTAATCTTGGGAGTAGGTAACATCACGCAAATTTGCACATATTTTTCATACCCGTGATGCCACCAACATGATCTACTCATGCATATATAAATATCTAACGATTAATTTACTGTAATGTAATCGAAAAGTGAATCTCTCAAACTATTGATTAGAAAGTGCTCAACTAGTCCTCATTAGAATGACTCCCTACTATTCATAGCCTAATAAGTAATATTCGGGATGGGAATTAAACGTCAAAAATACGTACGTGAGTAATTCAGTAAGTTTTAGTGAAAAATACTTTAAAAAATTCAGCCATAAAATACGGAAACGGCAAATTATAAAATTCGATGCGTTTAAAACGAAATGTAACAAAAAATATGGATCGATATTTGTCATTTTCAGTACTTAGGGCAACTCCAACCATGGGGTGCCAAACCAAAATTTTGCCAATTATAAGACTTTTCTTCTCCAACCATGTGTTTTTGGTGGATCCGGTCCTATAAATTTGAGTCCAAGTCTCATTTGTAGTCTCATATTTGAGACAATTCCAGATCCAGGACTCAGCACAGTGGCCCGGGACCACACTTTCTGATTACCCAGCCCAATGCATGGAGTGACGCGCTGGATGACTTTTGTGGGCAGCACGCGCAGCAGGGAGAACATGGGAGGAGGAAGACGCGCCTACTTGCGCTGGAGAGAGAAAAAGCAGCTGCTGGTGGTCTGCTCCAGTGGGCCCCGCGGGGCTCAGTTTGTCTGCTGCCGACCGTTGGGGCAAGCAACGGTCACTAAATGCACGGCTGAGATCGCTCCATTTTGAAAATGGACGGTCCGATGTTGCATTAAATTTTTTTTTTTTTTTTTACTGAACGGATCTATTTTCGATCTGATGGCTCAGATTTGAGGGAAAAAAACTCATCTACGGCTCTTATTAATTGAAGGGTTATTATATCCTTTCTGTTTCAAAAAAAAAAAAAAGAATTACCAGAAAATTAAGGGAAAAAAATCTACCCGTTGGAACAGTGAATTGTAGGAAATTCTATAAATACCTACCCATTATTTTCTATTTCCTCACACCAAATATCCTCCATCTCCTTCACAATTTTCCATTCATTAACCCATCTTCTTGTTCTTAAATATATCTTCGTTTTTTATTTTGTCTTGGAAAAAATGGCTCCAAGAGGGGATTCTTGGAGGCACAATGAAAAAGTTATTCTTTGCCAAGCTTGGATCACCGTTGGGGGTGATGGTTGCGTCGGAAAAGATCAAAAGTCGGATTTATTGTGGAGTCGTGTGGCGGAGGAGTACAATGCTCACAGACCGGCCGGTTGCATGGAGAGAACACATTCTAGTTGCCACTCTCGTTGGAAGAGAATAAGTCCGGCATGTATGAAGTGGCGCCTGTAAACACGAAAAATCCTGCAACGAATGAAAGAAGGACACGTGTACAAAATAATATATTTTTATTAATGAATTTTAGGGTTACAATCTCTGTGGATGCTCTTTCACAAGATTCTCCTCTGATTCGATCTCTAACGTTGATTTAATCCAAGGGTGGCGAGCACTTGATCTTGAATCAAACGGTTGCAATGTGGACTTTCTGCTATGTTGACGATTTGAGGAAGATGATTGACCAAGGGCTGTAGAAGCTTGATCTTGATCGGATTTAGGCCACGAGTGGTGTCACATGATGAGTGTTCTTCGGCTTTGGTAGGGGATGAACCAGCACGTGTGTTTGGTGCTTGTTGATTCTCCACGAGCTTGATGAAGAACTTGGCAGAAGTTTTGCTTTGTTGACGACTTGAAGACGACGGATGATCAAGGGCTGTAGAGGCTTGAACTTGATCAGATCACGAGCGGTGTCACGTGGCGAGTATGGCTTTTGATGGTGGATGAATCAGCACATGTGTTTGGTGCTTGTTGATCCTCCGCGTGTTTGACGACTTCCGAGCTTGTAGGTGATTTCCCCTGCTTGTCTGAAGTCGGCGATGTGAAGAGACCGGCTATTTGGCAGCTTGATGGTTCTTCACGAGCTTGGGAGACTTCTGAGCTTTGGAGAGGTTTCTTCCGTCTGCTTGCGTCCCTCTGTCTGTCGTCGTCCTCGATGGTGTACTTAACTCAAGGGCGATTGACGCTTGATCTTGAGTCGTATGATGGCCACGAGGGTTGACACGTGACGAGTGCTTTGGCTTGAGGTTGGTGATGAACCGGCTATTTGGCAGCTTGAAGGCTCTTCACGTGCTTGAGGACTTATGAACTTTGGGAGTGATTTTTCTCTCCTTCCGCTGAAGTCCTTCTCTTGATTTGAGAGGGGTATTTATAGTGTCGGCGTCTCTCTCAATTTGGAATGCCTTGATGACACGTAATTAATTGTATTTTCCTTAATTACATAATCAAATCAATCAGCATTAATTAACTGATTTAATCACGATCATTAAGGAATTAACCAATTAACTTGATGGCTGATTTCAATTGTATTTCATTAATAGCATAATCAAATCAATCAGCTTTAATTAATTGATTTAATCACGACTATTAAGGAATAACCAATTAATTTGATGGCTGATTTTCGTCTTGATTATCAATTTAAATAAATTAATATCTAATCAGCAGACGAGATTTAATACTTGATTTTATTCGGAATCAATTGATTTGATTGATCCGCTTTAATATCAATTGATTTAGCCGGAGCAAATTCATTTATTGCCGTCAGACCTTTCATGTGTCGCCAAGTGTCATTCTCTGAGTCTGTATGATTTTGCTGACTCACAAGCCACGTGGACATTTCATGGGACCCACATGCCGACTAAATTTGTTCAGTCATAATTTTGAGTGTTGACCGAATTGTTTAATGAATTTATTTTCATTAAATTTTTGGTGTCTACAAATGCCCCCACTTCAAGGTGCGCCGCAAACATGTCGTCACGTGTTGGAGGTGTGACTTGAAGTTTGAATTTGACTTCATTTTTTTTTTTTTTTTTTTTTTTTTTTTTTTTTTTCATAGCTTGATGCGGCACTTTGCTTCACCTGTAGCCACTTCTAAAACTCCGAAGTTGTAGAGATTCTTTTGGAATCTTGATTTAAAATTGTAGATAATTTCCCGAAATCTTGATTTAATTTAGAGATTCTCTTGCAATCAAAGTTTAATTTTGCAAATATGGCAAGGATTTCAAATGAGCAGGTGACAAAGCCCATAATATAGGAATATATTTTTTTTTAAATATTTATGGAATAAATCCTTGATTTTTCCTGAATAAAATTTTTATTCTCAAAATTTCAGCAATCAGTATATTGATGCCATATATAGCAGGAAATTTAGAATTTCTGCCATACTTTCCTAGTCTCAACTAGGAAATTAATGAAATGATCCGTTGACCTTTCAATATAAATAAAGGCCCTCTTCAAGCTTGATTGTCAAACCTGTCTTCTTCAATACTCTAGACTCGGCTGCTGGTGCACTTCATTGCCCTTTTTTCTTTGGTTAACTTTTGTCTCTGTATTGCAGAATAATATCTAGCATTTAAGGTGATTTATCTTTGCTTGTTTCTTCATTGATAATTGAGACAACCAATGGCCTGTGCTGACTTTTTCTTTCTCTATTTTCTGACAGGACTTAGGGCTATTGAGGTACTGATTTTCCTGGGACCTTGATCTGACACGAGTTCTTGATCGTGGCAACGCTGAGGTATCTGTTTGCCTTCCTCTTTTAATTTAACTGACCCTTCTTTTATTATTATGCTTTATATACGTGCCGTACCTCTATGCTGTTGTGAATTATCCATGATTCCAATGTTCCTCCTTCTGACATGGTATAAACATGATTCTTCTCCTCGGGCTTGTTTCTCTTTGAGAAATCACTCCCCTTTCTCACGTCAAATCTAATGAATAATATATATATATATATATATATATATATATCGTGCTCTGACAATATATATATATATATATATAAGCATGGACGTGTAGACCAAAATTTTACTTAATCACATACTCATATATATGCATGTGCAGCACTGCGACCATTAAAGAATTTTTTTTTTTTTTTTTTTTTTTTTTTTTTTTTTCGATAATCATTCACCATTGATCATTCTTGTTCACATGTCCCTTTCACCTTCTTCTTTTTCTGATGACGTCCAAGCATGGCTCACTCTTCTTCTTTATTAATTTGCTCTCACATGGCTCCTCCTTCTTCTGATGATGACATCCAAAGCATGGCTCACTCTTCTTTGTTAATTTCTGTCATCTGCCCCACACTCTTTTTTCTTTATGATGCCGCAGCCCTTTTTTTGGCACCGTACATTTCTGAAAATTGTTCTAAATATATATTTTGCTTTCTTTTCAGGTCTTTGGTGACAATTGAAGAAATCCATTCCTGCTTTCTTTATTTACTGCTTGCTGTTACTAATTTCTTGCTTTGGGCTCCGTAAATTATTAAGACTGAGGTATGGCTTCTCTGTACTCTTCTGATGAATGTTTTTTATATATATTTTCATAATCTGCATCGATCTTTGTTCAATTGTCCATCCATGCTTTAACAATGTATGTATGCATGCACGTGCAATTAAAGCAGGATTAATCCTCTTTTTTTTTTTTTTTTTTTTTTCGGACCTGAGTATAAGACATGATTCTTCTTTTTCTTAATCATGCTTCCTTCACATGCCATGACGTTAATGCTCTTTTTTTTGCTGTTGCACGGTTCTGAATTTTTTCATGATGTCACCTCCTTTTTTTTAATGTCGCACAATTTTATATGTATTTCAATATATATATATATATATATATATATATATATATATATTCTTTCTTTTTCAGGGTTTTGGTGATCATTGAAAAACGCAGACGACCTAAGCGCTTGGATTCCTCCACTTTTGTGTGGCAGGGTCCGCCAAAAGCAATTAGGCTTTGCGTGTTTATCGACGTCAAAGAGAAGAACGTGAACGTCCTAAACGCTTGGATTCCTCCACCTTTGCTCGTGGTAGGGTCCACCAAAAGCGGTTAGGCTTTACGTATTTGGTGATTCACGAAGAGAAGAACGCGGACGTCCTAAACGCTTGGATTCCTCCACCTTTGTGCGTGGTAGGGTCCACCAAAAGCGGTTAGGCTTCGCGTATTTGGTGACTCACGGAGAGAAGAACGTGGACGTCCTAAACGCTTGGATTCCTCCACCTTTGTGTGTGGTAGGGTCCACTAAAAGCGGTTAGGCTTCACGTATTTGGTGACTCACGGAGAGAAGAACGTGGACGTCCTAAACGCTTGGATTCCTCCACCTTTGTGCGTGGTAGGGTCCACTAAAAGCGGTTTAGGCTTCGTGCATTTGGTGACTCACGGAGAGAAGAACGCGGACGTCCTAAACGCTTGGATTCCTCCACCTTTGTGCGTGGTAGGGTCCACTAAAAGCGGTTAGGCTTCGCGTACGTCGTCAGGCACTCGCGATCGCGCTTCCCGTCCTTTTGTGGCCATGGCTTTCTTCAAGGGATTCAAGAAAGGGACAGTCACCATCCTTGACAATCCGGAAGACACTCAAAGTGATGGCACTACTTTGCAGGTGTATCCATCGTTGACTGGGCCTCAAGCAATCGATATCCCTCCTTCAGCTCACATCCTCCAGTGGACTCATGTGGCACCTTGCCAACTACCGAAAGAAGAATGTGAACGTCCTAAATGCTTGGATTCCTCCATCTCTTGGACATGGGAGAATCCGCTTCAAGCAGTTAGGCTTTGCATATTTATCAACTACCGAAGGAAGAACGTGAACGTCCTAAATGCTTGGATTCCTCCATCTCTTGGACATGGGAGAATCCGCTTCAAGCAGTTAGGCTTTGTGTATTCGTCGATAACCAAAGAAGGCGCGAACTTCCAAAGATTGTGCAGAGTCATGCTCTCGGTAGATATTTAATATTTGAGTTCTTCACATGCATCTCTTCTTTGAGTTGGTGGACAGCTCCAAATGCTTGAGTCATTGAATCCAATCGTGATCTTGACACATCTCTGAGCAGACCCATCTTCTTGCTTTGGTATGACTGGACTCGAAGTAATTTTCCGAGCTGCCTACGTACTCCTTCCAAAGAAAGAGATCAAGTCATCACGTAGTTCAAGGATTTATGGATGAAGTGATTTTTTTTTTTTTTTTTTTTTTTGTTTTTTTTTTGCTTGAGCCACTCTTTCGGGTTTTCAACTCAACGGACTTTTTTTTTTTTGGTGTGCCATGTGCAGTTTAAAGCTCTTGCTGGCTAGGAGCGTCTTTTTTGCGCCATGTGCAGTTTAAGCTCGTGCTGGCTAGGAGCGTCTTTTTTTCTTTTGTTTTGGGTGCCACGTGCAGTTTAGGCTCTTGCTGGCTAGGAGCGTTGCAATTCTTGTGTGCTTTAAGGAAATTTAGGCAAGTAGCATGCCCCCAGCAAAGGTGTGGACGACACTTCTTCGAGTTGATCAAAGATGATGGCAGCATGATTTGATTGAGCCACGTCATCCTCAATGTCTAAACAGATTTTTCCTTGTTGTACGAGCTTCATGATGAGGTCTTTCAACACAAAGCACTTCTCCGTTGGGTGACCAATGACACGGTGGTACTTGCAGTACTTTGGGTCATTGATGCGATGCATCTCTTCTGGACGTTTGCAGTATGGCAATTTGATTATTTTCTTTTGAAGCAAGTCTTCCAACATGTCAACAACATCGGAATCTGGAAAAGGGTAACTTTTAGCTTCTAGCTCTCTAAGAGTGCGCCACCTTGTTTGATCATGAGTCGGCTCCAACTTGTTTTGGTTATTTGACTTGACTCGTGCTGTGATCTTGACAGGAGTTGTGATCGCCAAAGACTCCATGACATGTTTCTGATTATGTGGTTCAACGATTTCACCTTTTCTTCGACCATGACTAGCGATGCTAAGTTCCATGTCATGAGCTCGAGTGGCAAGTTCTTCAAAGGTGCGAGGCTTTATCCCTTGAAGGATGTACAGTAAGTCCCAGTGCATGCCTTGAATACACATTTCTACTGCTGACAACTCTGAAAGTCGGTCCTTGCAATCGAGGCTTAACGCACGCCAACGGTTGATGAATTCTATGGCTGGCTCGTCATTCCATTGCTTGGTGTTGGTGAGTTCTAACATGCTTACAATGCGACGTGTACTGAAGAAGCGATTCAAGAACTCTTTTTCCATTTGCTCCCAGCTATCAATGGATTCAGACTCCAATTCTGTAAACCATTCGAATGCTGTCCCTCGGAGTGAGCGAACGAATTGTTTCACAAGATAGTCGCCATTTGTGCCAGCGCTATTGCATGTCTCGATGAAATGCGCAATGTGTTGCTTGGGGTTACCTTTGCCATCGAATTGTTGAAACTTGGGAGGTTGGTACCCAGTTGGCATCCTCAAATTGTCAAGCCGCTTCGTATAAGGTTTGGAGTACGTAAGCGTATCCTGAGAGGGACCGCCATATTGAGCTCTGATTGTGTTGGCAATCATGTCTTGAAGTTGCTGAATTGACCATGAAGCTAGGATGGAATTTGATTCTTCTTTTTGTTCAGAAAATGATCTGCCAGATGAGTCTTTCTTATGACCATGCGGACCTTTTTCTGAGTCATCGCCATGTTGAGTTTTTAACTTCTCCATGAGCGCAGCAATTTCCATATCCTTCTCTTCAATAGTTTTCTGTAGCTTCTCAACTGCTTCAGCCAATTGGGCTATTTGAATCGTCTGTTCTTCCACGGTGGTGACCCCTACTACCATGACTTGCATAGCAAAAGAGGAATCTTCCAATGTCTCTTCCGTTTGGGTATCAAAAGACGAACTAGGGAGTATGTGTGTACGCGGATCAACACTGGCTGTGTGCGAGGAAGAATGTTCCCTTGAGTCGCTTGAGCATGTTAACCATCTTTTCTTAGTGAGGTTTGCCCCCATTGTTGTCGAAGTGATGATCGGCTGACGTGACTGAGATGGATGAGTTATGAATGTCGCGAGTTGAGACGACTCACTCCGAACGGTATGATTGTTAAGGTTTCTACTCATTTTCAGAGTAGCTACCTTATTGGTCTTGTTTGTTGATTTGAGTTGAATCATCTTTGAAGCCAT
This sequence comes from Rosa rugosa, assembly GCF_958449725.1. Classification (NCBI taxonomy): domain Eukaryota; kingdom Viridiplantae; phylum Streptophyta; class Magnoliopsida; order Rosales; family Rosaceae; genus Rosa; species Rosa rugosa. The sequence continues at coordinate 10,474,305 of NC_084825.1, forward strand.
CTGCTGAGGATGGCGACTTGAGATTGTCAAAGAAAGAGATGAGAGGCAGAGATGGTCCCACTGGGCGTGCCAAATTTGTAAACACGAAAAATCCTGCAACGAATGAAAGAAGGACACGTGTACAAAATAATATATTTTTATTAATGAATTTTAGGGTTACAATCTCTGTGGATGCTCTTTCACAAGATTCTCCTCTGATTCGATCTCTAACGTTGATTTAATCCAAGGGTGGCGAGCACTTGATCTTGAATCAAACGGTTGCAATGTGGACTTTCTGCTATGTTGACGATTTGAGGAAGATGATTGACCAAGGGCTGTAGAAGCTTGATCTTGATCGGATTTAGGCCACGAGTGGTGTCACATGATGAGTGTTCTTCGGCTTTGGTAGGGGATGAACCAGCACGTGTGTTTGGTGCTTGTTGATTCTCCACGAGCTTGATGAAGAACTTGGCAGAAGTTTTGCTTTGTTGACGACTTGAAGACGACGGATGATCAAGGGCTGTAGAGGCTTGAACTTGATCAGATCACGAGCGGTGTCACGTGGCGAGTATGGCTTTTGATGGTGGATGAATCAGCACATGTGTTTGGTGCTTGTTGATCCTCCGCGTGTTTGACGACTTCCGAGCTTGTAGGTGATTTCCCCTGCTTGTCTGAAGTCGGCGATGTGAAGAGACCGGCTATTTGGCAGCTTGATGGTTCTTCACGAGCTTGGGAGACTTCTGAGCTTTGGAGAGGTTTCTTCCGTCTGCTTGCGTCCCTCTGTCTGTCGTCGTCCTCGATGGTGTACTTAACTCAAGGGCGATTGACGCTTGATCTTGAGTCGTATGATGGCCACGAGGGTTGACACGTGACGAGTGCTTTGGCTTGAGGTTGGTGATGAACCGGCTATTTGGCAGCTTGAAGGCTCTTCACGTGCTTGAGGACTTATGAACTTTGGGAGTGATTTTTCTCTCCTTCCGCTGAAGTCCTTCTCTTGATTTGAGAGGGGTATTTATAGTGTCGGCGTCTCTCTCAATTTGGAATGCCTTGATGACACGTAATTAATTGTATTTTCCTTAATTACATAATCAAATCAATCAGCATTAATTAACTGATTTAATCACGATCATTAAGGAATTAACCAATTAACTTGATGGCTGATTTCAATTGTATTTCATTAATAGCATAATCAAATCAATCAGCTTTAATTAATTGATTTAATCACGACTATTAAGGAATAACCAATTAATTTGATGGCTGATTTTCGTCTTGATTATCAATTTAAATAAATTAATATCTAATCAGCAGACGAGATTTAATACTTGATTTTATTCGGAATCAATTGATTTGATTGATCCGCTTTAATATCAATTGATTTAGCCGGAGCAAATTCATTTATTGCCGTCAGACCTTTCATGTGTCGCCAAGTGTCATTCTCTGAGTCTGTATGATTTTGCTGACTCACAAGCCACGTGGACATTTCATGGGACCCACATGCCGACTAAATTTGTTCAGTCATAATTTTGAGTGTTGACCGAATTGTTTAATGAATTTATTTTCATTAAATTTTTGGTGTCTACAGCGCCAAGCTCTTAACAAGGTCGAACACTTTCAACGAAGAAGCGGCGAAAATATGGAGGACGAGGTAATTTGGACAGCCAATTACAGATTGACACGTGGCGCTGATATCACATCGAAATTCGGCTGTTTGGCATATATGCCGACACAAAACATCAAAATATCTTCTAAATAGTTAGATTTTTTGTCGTATGTGCCGACACTTTTGTCGTATATGCCGACACAAAAAAAAATTTAAAACTTTTTTTAAATTCATTAAATAAATTATCATAATTTTTAAATATTATGATAAAATGTTAAATTATTTTTTTTACCTTATTTAATTAAATTAACATATTTTTAATATAATATTCATCAAAATTATACTCATATTATATTTTAGTCAAGAATAGTGAAAATAGCACCCCCCATGGTTGGAGATGAGAATTGAGTCCTATATGAATAGTGCAATAAGGGGGTGCTAAAATGAGAATAGCACCCCCAAATGAATCCCATGGTTGGAGTTGCCCTTATATGTAGTTATATGACTTCTAAAACATAAATTTTGAAAAAAAAAATCAAGGTGAATCACAGCTTTTCTCAAATATTACCATTTGGATATACAAAACTTCAACACATCTAAGTTATTTAATAAATAAAAGTGTAAAGTATTGAAATTGTGGCTCTCTCCTCTCTGAGCGCTAGGGTTTTGTAAAAAGTTGGCTTGCCTCCGTCCGATGGCGCGTCCATGGACGCAGTCGTCGGACGGAATCTGGTGATTGGTGAATGCGGCTCCTCTAGTCGCAGTGGCCGGAGAGAGAGATTTCGGTGGCGGTTTTGTAATGCTTCAGATCGGTCTCGATCTGGGGCTATAAAGGTTGAGAGTGGTGGTGATGGTGATTGCAGGGTATGGAGGACGGTTTGTGGTGGGGTTTGCATCGAGGTGTGGCTGCGGGGAAGAGAGATCGATGTCTACCTTCTCCTGGCGTCGTCGTGGATTGGATCGATCAGTTCTGTTGCCTCTCGGCTCACTGATGGTTCCAGTTTTGGTACTGCGATGCTAAGCGACGCTCATCCTGGCGGAGGTGTTGTGCTGAGTGAGGCTCATCTTGGCGGTGGTGCGACGGAGGTTCAGCGATCCGGCAGCGATGGTGATGAGGCAGCGGTGATGGGAGGTGGAGCTGTTTTGGGTTGGGCCAAACTCTTAAGCCCATGCAGTCACTTAGCCATTTTGTTTGGGTTTTGGGCCTGGGCTACGTCTTTGGGCCCAAAGCGGTTGATTTTTTTTTTTTTTTTTTTTTTTCTGTTTTAATTTGTTTTCTTTTAGTAGAATGCGGCTTTATGCCAGAAATAAGTCCCTACCGAGTTGTAGTAGGGCGACGTGGGCTCTGTCCCAGACTGCACACCTTATGTGCCTAAACCTATCTGCCCTAGTTAGGCAGCGAGTTCCTTGCTTTGTCAAATGGTCGCAACCTCTTAGTGGCAGGATGAAACTAAGTGTCACCGGATTTGTTTTCCGGTGGCAACATAGTGGGAAAGCTGATCTTATTAGTATATTATGGCTTTGAGTAAGCAGTTACTTTCCCGTACTTTGTAAAGCAAATAGAGTCGCCAGAAGTGCACTTTTCGCTAATTGGTGCTTAGTAGAATACATATTTTTCGTAGAGACTCCCGTTATTATCTCGGGATATTCTCCTGATGCTTATTGTAATTTGGGGTTCAGGTATCATGTCCCCCCCCATGTATTCTGTAGTTTCAGTAATGATCAAGGTTTAAGGGCAACCGTACTGGCCATCTTTCAAAAAAATAAATAAAAGTGTAAGTAATACTATTAATTGTAAAAAAATTTTAAAAATGTATCTTAAACTTGACCTCTTTAATTAAAAAATAAAAAAATTTATTTTTTAAAATTTTTTTGGCCTTTTTTAATTGAAAAATTCGGCAAAAATACATATTCGAGTGCCTGAATTTTATCAAGTTCTTTTGAAGTAGTACTTAAGGGAAAGAAATACAAACAATACCCAACTTAAGGCCCATTCTAAATTTCTATACCCAAGTTTTCGAAACTATCACAATGGTACCTGGAATTCCCACTCCGACCTAACTTTCATACACGCCGTCCACGACAGCGTTAAGCTGCATGCCAGGTGGCATATTTTTAGGGGTAAATCCGACCAAGTGGTTAAGTTTTTAAAGTTAGTATTAATAAAGGGTCATTGACCCAGCACCAAAATGGGATAAAGTTAGCTCACTTACACTACCAAGAGATTTTTATTCACACTAACCCAATTTAACAGCTAAATGACGATTTTGGGCTCCAAAAAGCTAAAAATTACAAATTGCCACTCACTCTCCCTCTCATCAGTCATCATCGATCTCTCTCTTCTCTCTCTTTCTCTCTCCTCGCTCTCTCTGCTGGCGACTTCTTCTTCTCTCTCTCTCCTCGCTCTCTCTGCCAGCGCCGACTTCTTCTTCTTCTCTCTCTCTCTCTCTCCCCTCCCTCTCTCTACCAGCACCGACTTCTTCTTCTCACTCTTTACGGTATTTGCTGGAGGCTCCGATGGTGTACACGACCGTGTCTGACCCGGGAATCATCGATAATCCGGAAATTCCGAGCTACTAGCCGTACGTCTACGACCGGTGCGAGCCGCCGGCGTTGATACCTCTGGATATGCCACCGAAAATTGGCGCGTCCATTGATGCCTGGATCTGGTCAAAATTGCAGGTTTGATTATTTTAGTTTTGATGCCCAGATCTGGTCAAAATTGCACATTTACGGTGCCAAAGTGGAACGTGAATTCCAAAAGAAACTTGCAGCTAGCAGTGGAAACTCTGGGGCTAATGTGAAGCGCCTTGGAGTGGAAACTGAGGAAAAGATCAATTACCTCTATACAGAGGGTTCAAGGATATAGGTGGTGATGTCCAGATGCTTCTGAAGCATGTGACGACAGTGAGAAATTAATTCCATAGATGGTACAGTTGTAATTTTAGAACTCCCTCAAGTATTGTATTCTTTTGCTTGCACTGGTCCTTAGACTTGTGGAGTTAATATCCATCATCCATCCTCTTATTCACTATTTGATATATGGTGGCGTATTTTGTTGAGCAATTGCTTTAATTATGTATCCTGTCAAAAAAGAATAATGTTGCAGAGATTGTTAGGCAATTTCAGTTTTTATTTTTTATTTTATAAGTAACGGGACAGAAGGAAAGGAAAAAAAAATTTAAATGTATATTAGGAGCCAATAGTCGTCTATTGGAGGGCAATAGACGTTTTTATATTGATATAATCTCTTCGTTTTTTTTTAATCAAAGTTTTTTTGTCTAATTTTCGGAAAATTAGTTCCCATTTCGGCTACCGAAAGTTCTATTGGAGGGCAATAGACGGCTATTGGGGGGCAATAGACGTTTTGAATTTATGTAATTTCCTTTTTTTTTTTTTTCTGTAATCAAAGTTTTATTTGTCTAAATTTAGGGAGATTAGTTCCCATTCTGGCGATTGAAAGATTGGGGGGCAATAAACATCTATTGGGGGGCAATACATAGATGATAGTCGTCTATTGGGGGGCAATAGACGTCTATTAGGGGGCAATAGACGTCTATTGGGGGCAAAAAAACCTTTCCGGTGAGATTTTCAGCAAATTCCGGTGGGCGGCAGCCGGTGATAGGAATCCAGCGACCGGTGACCGGATTCCGGTGAAAATTGGCCGGATTCCGGCGGCCGGTGACCGGGCTCAGGCAAAGTCTCCTATGGTTTCTCTCTCTTCCATTTTGTCTCTCTCTCTCTAAGTAATAAAAGGGTGAGGTAAAATGGTATTAAAAAAAATTAAAAAACAAAAAAAAAATCTTAATGGGGTATTAGGGAAGACCTCCTTAGAGTGTTTTGGGTAAGAGGGAATTAAAAAAACTTAATGGGGTAAGTGAGAAAAAAATCTCTAAAAATAGGGTAAATGGACAAAAACCCTTTAATAAATTAATAATATTAATAATTAATGAAGAGGGAGAAATTAAAAAAGAAAAAGGAAAAGTAAAGTATTGTTATCTCTCTCTTTCTTCCTCATTGAAACCCAGAAAACCCATGTTCTCTCTCTATCTCGTCCCCATTCAAATGCAACAAACACAGAAACATGCTATCAAGCAAAACCAAGAACTTGCATGAATTCAAAACATAGTACAACAAAACCCAACAACTGGGTAGGAAATACATAAACGGGGTACAAATTTCGACTGGAGGAGGCCAGAGATGCAGACATGAGATTGAGGTTCTGGAGGAGCAGATTGTGAATCACGAGGGAGATGTTGAGCCTACAGTATCTGTGCTTAATGGGTTTGTGGCGTTTACAAGGTATTGCAGGTTCTTGCTTTTCAAATTCGAGGAAGATGAAGTGGGAGTGGGAGTTGGGAGTCAGAAGAAGCCGAGGAAGGGTTTGATTAGTCAGGAGATTGCTGAGACTTTTATTACGATTCCCAAGGACTTTTGCTACCCCATTAGTTTGGATTTGATGAGAGAGCCTGTGATAATCTTGACTGGGCAAACGTATGATCGGATTTCAATTTCGAGGTGGCTGGAAGAGGGGCATTGTACTTGTCCGAAAACAGGTCAAATGCTACCTAATACTAAGCTTGTTCTGAATCGGGCGTTGAGGAATTTGATCTCGACTGTACTGCTTATGGTGTTCCTTATGATGCTCTTGACTGTACTTTTAGAGAGAGAAAGTTTAGAGTACTCGGTGGCAGAATCGGTGGTTGTTGGCGCCAATGGGCGTTACCAGAGAGGGCTGCATCAAGCGGTGATGGCGGAGATTGAAAGTGAGATTTGGCGTTGTGGTGGTGAACAGAGAGTGTGAAAGAGATGGAAGGAAGAAGCTTGTAAAGGAAGATCTTTTTTAGCTCAAAAGCTAACGCTTGTTCCTCCACCGTCGACGGCGTGACGCGATCTGAGAGAGGGGAAGAGAGAGAGAGAGAGAGAGAGAGAGAGAGGGAGAGAGAGAGAGAGAGAGAGAGGGAGAAAGAGGGAGAAAGAAAAGGGACTCTGCTTCGATGGAGGAGACAGACAAGGGCTGGGTAAGAAAATTACCCAAATACCCATCTAATTTTGGCGCGTAGCATGCGGGTTAACGTCGTCATGGACGGCAGGTATGAATATTGTGTCGGGCTGGCTATTTTGGGTACCATTGTGATAGTTTCGAAAACTTGGGTATAAAAATTTAGAATGGGCCTTATCTCAGGTAGTGTTTATATTTTTTTCCCTAGTACTTAAAGCCACTTTCGGTCACTATTCCTCCAAAAAAGAGCATGTGAATCACACATGTGTTATTTATCAGGAGAAATGACGTTGTTACCCTCACGTGTAACATTCGTAGTTCCCTCTGTAACATAGGCAATTGGAGGAAATCTTACCAATTTCCCTCCATTTCTCTCATTCTTAAGTCAAAACCTAGTCACTTTACAGGGAATTTAATCATATTCCTGCAAATTCTTTCAATCACTTAAGATTAGTTGGAATGAGTTGCTTGAAAGTTGGAATGAGTGTTGGCTACTAAGCGGAGGATCGATATTGCCAATTAAGATTAGTTGCTTTGCCTTTGTGAAGAAGGAGGATCAACTAGTATATCTACTTACAAAGACACGTCCAGCAGGGTATTCTCTCACTCAACAAGTTAGAAATTGACAATATCTATGCACCAAATTGAAGAGGAATCTAGTACGAGTCTAGACTATTATGCTGTATAGTTGACTTATCCTAGCGTAACAAGGATTTATTACTTTTTTTATTTTTATTTTTATTGCAATCTTGAGTTTACCTCCTTAAACCCCATCCAAAATCCTATTGCAGATGAATAAAGCATACTAAAAACTCTGATGTGGTAATCTAGCAGAAGTTGAGTAGGTTTAGTGGCAGTCCTCTTACGATGTACGTACATAACAATAACGATATACATCTTACAAATGAAATCTTACATATCTAAATAAATTGCATTCTGCAACAGTACTGGAACCAATTTAAGTAAGAGAAACCAATAGAAAATATATGAACTTTTGACTATTGGACATACAACAATCTTGATTTTATCCTATTGGACAACAACAAGCTCAATTTCATGCGCAACACTAGGGTGGGGATCAATCATTGTGGCTGATGCCGAAGTACTAGTGTCGTCATCTGTTCCACTATTTTGACTGAAATTCAGTTGTGGAGATTGCAAATGTTCAAAGGGGCTAGGAGGTGGAGTAATTTCTTTATGCCCCTCCAACATTTGCACTACATTGCTCATGAGAGGTCTTGCTTCTGGTGAATGCTGAATGCACCACAGAGTTATCATTAACATCCTCTCTGCTTTTCCCCTGTCTCTCTCTTCGATCCCACAGCGCAATAATAGTGCTGCCAAGTTATTTTTCTCAAACATGTTCCATGTCCACTTAGGTAGCCAGTCTCGGGACTCGCTCACATTATCGTCGCAGTGTCTTCTTCTTCCAACAATCTCAAAGAGAAGAATACCAAAACTGTAAACATCACATTTGTGAGTCACAGGATAAGGCTTCCACATCTCTGGGGCTGCATATCCGGCTGTCCCTCTGAAATTGGTTAGGAGCATTCGACTACTCCCTCTATTGCAAAGCCTGGCGAGTCCAAAATCCGCAACCTTGGGATTCAAGTTCTCATCCAGAAGCACATTTTCGGGCTTAATATCATAGTGAATGATCTTTTGTTCACACTCCTCATGCAAATAAGCCAACCCTTTTGCAGTTTGGACTGCAATAACATGAAGCTTCCCTAAATCTATTTCTCCATTGTCACTGAACAATAACTTGTCAAGAGAACCATTCTCCATGTACTCATAGACAAGGGCTTTCATTTCGGGGGCGAAGCAGAAGCCATAGAGTCTAACCAAATTGACATGGTAAGTTCTTCCCCAAGGCTCCAACTTCTGCCATAAACTGCTCTTCAACTATCTTAGCCCTATTGTTGTTCGTAAGGACCTTGACAGCCACTTGTACTCCATTTTCGAGAAGCCCTTTATATACTACTCCAAAACCACCTGAACCTAATATATTAGAGTAGCTATAGTTATGTGTGAATTCTGCAATTTGCTTTGCTGAGTAGGTTATAGGCTTCTCTCTTGCCATGTTGCTTAGAAACCCTTTGATTGTCGGAAACTCAGCCTGGGAATCAAAAGCTACTGGAAATTGATCACGTCTCAAGTCCACTGCTACTTTGTTGTTGGAATCGTTGTCGGTATTGTTACTACTCGTTATCTTGGCAGAAATTGGAATAGAATTTCCAGACTTTTTCACGCAGTTAATAATGGCACATATAATGGCTGTAACAGCAATGATCAGCACCACAGTAGAAACTAAAACAGCAAAAAAGAAAAAGAAAGTGAGAAATGGAAAAAGAATTTATCAGATATGATGTAGTAACAAAGTCCAGTACTCCAGTTTCGTAAAATAATTGAAAATGAAAACAAAATGCAGCAAAACATTCTTCTTTTGAGAAATGTAAGATACTTCTATTGCAAATATGTCATTAGTTCAACTCAAGGACTAAGGACATCTACAACAGAATACTTATTTCAAAAAAAAAAATTGAAATTTAACTAATTTTAGGCTAAGTTTAATCTCCAGCAGACTAGCTAAACAAAAGCTAAATTTTATTTTAGCTAAAAAAACCTAGCTATATTTAACTAGAGAGGAGAGAGAATTTAACTAAAACTAGAACATCTCCAACAGAATAGTTATTTCAAATTTTTTTTTTTTTAAATTTAACTCAATTTAGGCTAAGTTTGATCTCCAATAGATTAGCTAAACAAAAACAAAATTTAATTTTAACTAAAAACCCTATCTATATTTAGCTAGAGACGAGAGAGAATTTAACTAAAACTTAAATTTAACTTTATATTTAGGTAGTCTGCTGGAGCAGAACTCAATAAGTAAACTACTTAGAGCATCTCCAACAGACTAGTTAAATTCAAGTTTTAGCTATATATAACTATTTTTAAAGCAAAATTCAACTCCAACAGACTAGCTATTGCTAAGTTAAATTTAGCTTTAGCTAAATTGGCTAGCTATATTTAGCTAGAGAATCATGCATAGCTAAAGCAAAAGTTATATTCTTCTCTCCTCTTTTGTCCACATGTCAGTTTATGATTGGATAAAATATAATATATTATTTATAAATAGCTACTACTGCTGGAGCAACATTGTTAAATCAATAGCTATATTTCACAATTTTAGCTATATTTAACTACAAAATAATTCCTACTCAACAGAATAGTTAAATTCAAATTTTAGCTATATATAACTATTTTTAAAGCAAAATTCAACTCCAACAGACTAGATATTGCTAAGTTAACTTTAGCTTTAGCTAAATTGGCTAGCTATATTTAGCTAGAGAATCATGCATAGCTAAAGCAAAAGTTATATTCATCTCTCCTCTTTTGTCCACATGTCAGTTTATAATTTGATAAAATATAATAGATTATTTATAAATAGCTACTACTGCTGGAGCAACATTCTTAAATCAATAGCTATATTTCACAATTTTAGCTATATTTAACTACAAAATAATTCCTACTGTTGGAGATGAGAGCATATTCTATTTTTAGCTATGAAGTTACCTACACTGTTGAAGATGCTCTAAATTTAACTTGAGATTTAGGTATTCTGCTGGAGCATAACTTAATATTTAACTAGTTCTATTCCAGTTTTAGCTACTTTTAGCTATGATGATAGCTATCACTGTTGGAGATGTTATTGTCAATTATTTATTGATTTTTTTTTAAAAAATATTTTAAAATAAGTAAATAACATAAGAACTTACTAACAGAAGCAGCAACGGCCCCGTTGATTGCAGAATTGGCACTCTTATTGAAGTCATCTTGCGAGCTCGTAGTTTCCATATTTTGTTTTTGCAGATGGTAGATGAACGTTCAAGAAAATGGAAATTATAAGAAATGAACCAATTGGTTCATGGTAGGTGAACGTGCAAGGATATATAAATATATGTTCTCTAAGTGCATGCCACTCATTTTTGCGTCCTTAATGGTGCGAGTTCTTGGCTTGGGGTGCAAGACTAGGCTTAGAGTCTTCGAACCAATTCATGGTTTAGAAATTCGTAGTTTATAATGATAAAGGGTCAATCAATATAAGTTTTTCATGGAAACTTGCTTACAATTTCCTTGAACACCCGGCCTGCTGCTCGATCGGTCAAGTGATTTAAATTAAACAAACAATGGTTTCAGCAAGAAAGTCTTTGCTTTCTCTTTCACCGCGGGCCAAGGAAGAAGGATCAGGCAGATTAGTTTCATGGTATTGGCTGAATATACGGGAAAAGGAAGAGTATGAATAGACATTTGAAAAAAATGGTAAAAAAAGAGAAAATGTAATGAAAAGGAAAGCCTCAGTTTGGAGATTGGACGTTATGTGTGAACTTGTATTCTTAACTCTATTTGGATGTGTTGATGCAAAATTTGGCATCAACCAAGTCAACCAGAAATCGTTGAATTCGACGTGTAAAGTGGTGGAGTTGTTGTCTTGAAGTGAGCTGCCTTTTTTTTTTTATATGAGATTTGAAGTCTAGCCAAGGTCGTTCAATGTATAGCTTTGGTCGTCTATGGTTTTGCCTTGGACATCCTCTGCCTTAACTTGGGAGGGTTATCGGAGAATAGAGGGTTATCGGAGAGACCAGAAAGGCCAGCCGAACACACTGACGCTAGAACTAATTATTTAAAGAAAAATCAGCTCTGTTATAAAATAAATTTTAGTGCGTAATTTAATACACTACTGTTAGGTTAGATATATGTTGTGTAGCGTCTTCTTGTAGATTTAAGAGTTCATAACATTCCCCCTTGAATTAGGTTCCACTTTTTTTTTTTTTTTTGAAAAAGGATTTCATTAAATTCAATAGTGATTACAATCACTTAGAATGACATCCCTTATAAATCCGGGAGCAATAACAAACCAAACTTGACCTTCTAATGAAGTCAAAGCATGCTTTGCAAGTCTATGAGCTACTGTGTTAACTTCCCGAGGTACATAGTTCACTTTGAAGTCCGGTTTTCGACGAAGAAAATCCCTAACCTCTTCCACCAATATACCCAGGCTAGAAAGATCCTCTGTTTGGTTACCAATAGCCTGTATCAACAGCAAGTAGTCTGACTCAAAGGTAACCTTTCCATACTGCAAAGTCTCAGCCAATTTCAACCCTTCCACTAAGGCCGACAGTTTCGCATGAAACGGAGATGTGATCTGCCTTAAAAGTTTCGAGGCAGCTGCCAGGAAGTGCCCATCCTCATTCCTAAGCACCACTCCTGACGCTGCTCCTCGCGTCGCTGCCAGATAAGCCCCATCAACATTACATTTAATCCACCCCGACCCTGGTGTAGACCACCTTTGTGCCGGTCTGGAACTCTGCCAGCCACCCTGGTGTAGACCACCTTTGCTTATCCTCCGTAGTAGCTTTCCCATACTCTGCCAGCCACCCCAGACTAATCATGGCAGATTGGCAGCCTCCGATGGACGCTGTTGCTTGCCCTCCCAGAGTTGTAAATTCCTATTCTTCCAGATGGACCATATTACCACAAGACTTTTAGCAAATTCCTCTTTTGACTGTGTTACCGCCAAGCTTAATAACCATTCTTTCATAGAAGTATTGCCATGCAAAGCAACATTTAAATTGGCAGCTCCCCATAATGCCTGTGCATATGGGCACTGGACAAAAAGGTGCTCTGTAGTCTCGATAGGATTCGGACATAGCAAGCACCCCATATCTCCCCTATATCCTTTCTGGCACAAAGCAGTTCTCGTCGGCAAGACAACAGAGCAACATCTCCAAGCATGTAACGCCACTTTACCCGGAACCTTAGCACCCCAAATAGCCTTCCATAAAGGTCGGAACGAATCAGGAGGTAGAGGTGGAGCAAGGACATTCCCAAGTGCCACATCTTGTGCTACAAAGTATGCACTATTGGTGGTAAAAAATCCCTGCTTATGGAAGTGCCATATTAAGCGATCTTGAACACCCCTACGGCCCAAAGGGATAGAGAGAATGAGATCCACATCTGCCGGTGAAAAATATTCTTCCAACTTAGCCTTATCCCAACAATGCAAGATAGGATCAATAAGCTCAGCAACAAATTTCGGTGCTTCCCGTGGCGGAGGAGACGAAGGGCACCTGGGAAACGTGTCCGGAATCCACCTATCCCTCCAGATCTCTATCTGCGTTCCATCACCAACCCTCCACCGAAGTCCTTGTTTTAACACATCCCGAGCTTCCAAAATACTCCGCCAAGAGAACGATGGCCTCAGACCCATTTGAGCATGTAAGAAATCACTCTCAGGAAAATAAATAGATTTATACAGCTGAGAAATCAACGAACCTGGATTCTGCAATATCCGCCAACCCTGTTTAGCCAGCATAGCGATGTTAAACCAATGCAAATTTTTGAATCCCATTCCACCCTCATGTTTAAGAATGCAAAGCCTTTCCCACGAACGCCAATGAATTTTACTTTTTTCCTCAGTATCACCCCACCAGAAACCCGCACATAATTGTTGGAGATCATCACACAATCCCATTGGTAACATATAACAGTTCATCACATAATTAGGAACTGTTTGAGCCACCGCCTTAATCAGGATCTCTTTTCCTGCTCCACTTAACAATTTTGCACGCCAACTAATTAACTTCTTCGTCAATTTCTCCTTTAAGTAACCAAAAGCTGCAGTTTTACTTCTCCCAACATGCGTAGGGAGACCCAGATAGCGGTCATGCTTATCAACGTCCCTCTGAACCCCTAGAATGCTCGCTAACTCCAGCTGCCTGTCCATATCCAGATGTCGACTGAAAGCCACACTACTTTTGTGTAAATTTATTCGTTGCCCGGAAGCAATTTCATACGTGTACAAAATGTTCCGAAACTGTTGACACTCGTCCTCAGTAGCAGAGCCAAACACAAGGCTATCATCAGCAAATAATAAATGATGTAACACTGGTGCCGTGGGAGTAAGTCTCATACCTTTGACCCATCGTTGCTGTACAAAATGTTGAATGAGAGATGACAAACCTTCTGCACACAAAATAAACAAATAGGGAGATAACGGATCTCCCTGTCGAACTCCTCGAGTCGGTTTGACATATCCACAAACCTCCCCATTCACCCGGAATGAGTAACTGACTGTAGTCACACTAGTCATCACTAACTCCACCCATGCAGCTGCAAACCCTAGCTTCAACAAGATGCTTCGGATAAAACCCCACTCCAGTCTGTCATAAGCTTTACTAATGTCCAGTTTAAGAGAAAAATGGGCATCCTCCCCACTTCGATTAGTATGCAAGAAATGTGCCACCTCAGTCGCTATCAAAGTGTTATCAGAGATCAACCTCCCGGGGACAAAAGCACTTTGCAGCGGAGATACAACATCTGGTAGTATTTTCTTCAAGCGGTTAGCCAACACTTTTGAGCATATCCTATATAACACATTACATAATGCAATAGGACGCAAATCTGTCATTTGTTTCGGTTCCGAGACCTTGGGAATTAGGGTCACGTGTGTGAAATTCATCTCAGTGGGTAAAATCCCTGAAGAGAGGAAAGACTTCACCGCCGTACACACATCAGGACCTACCACATGCCAATACTTCTGAAAGAAAAATGGGGACATACCATCCGGTCCCGGGGCTTTTGATGGATGCATTTGAAAAAGAGCTATCTTCACTTCCTCATCCGAATAAGGAGTCAATAAATCCCGATTCATCTCCAATGTGACACGAGATTGCACAGTATTCAAAATAATATCCAACGCGGTGCCATGCACTCCTTCAGACCTGAACAAGTCCTTGTAGTACCCCGTAACAACCTGCTCAATCTCCTTCAAATCAGACACCCACCTCCCCTCAGAACTAAATAAGCCCTTAATGGAATTACGCGCTCGTCTATTAGACGCCTTCCGGTGAAAGAAAGCAGTGTTTCGGTCTCCTGCTTTTAGCCACAACGCTTTGGAACGTTGAATCCAGAACGTCTCCTCCTGAGTGAGCAACTCCTGAAATCTGGCATTCAATCTTTGTTTCTCGCCCTCATGGGAAGGATCAAACGGCATGCCCAACAGCTCATCCAAACGAATACGAACTGCTCTCATCTCGGCTTTCCTAAACATGAAAGTAGGCTGCTGCCAAGCCTGCAATGCTCAGCCAGTTTGCTTAATTTTCATTGCAATTTGACTAGTCGGGTCCCCTTGGCTCGCAGCTGACCAGCCCCGTTGTACTACACCTTCACATTCAGGATGTGTCGCCCAAAACTGCTCAAATCGAAATCGACGGCGATGGTGCTGTCGAGGTTGAGGAGTGGAACAAACCTGCAACAATAACGGACTATGATCCGACGTGCTTGGGGGCAAGTGTGTTAAGGAGGAAGCAGGAAACAACTCTCTCATCTCCGCCGACCATAAAGCTCGATCAAGACGTTCTTTGGTCTGATGATCAGACCAAGTGAAAGGGCTACCAGAAAACCCCAGATCAAGCAGCGAACAGTCCACAATGGCCGCCCGAAACGCCTGCATCTGTGCCCATCTACGAATTGCCCCCCCAGTCTTCTCCTCCATGGACAAGATTTCATTAAAATCTCCAATAAGGACCCAAGGTAGAGAAGACAAAGCAGCCAGCTGCCTCATCAACTCCCAAGTTCGACTACGATCCCCTGTTTGAGAATACCCATATATGCCCGTCAATCTCCATTCTTCTGGTGAACCCGCAAGACCGATGGATACGTCCACATGTCGGGCTGAATAAGTGCGTATATGCAATGGAACATCATTCATCCAGAGGAGTGCCACCCCTGGCGATTCATCACTGTCTTCTTTGCCCAAACAGTTATCAAACCCAGTCCGTATGCGTAGTGTCTCAAGTTGGCCCTGAGAACATAGAGTCTCTGACAGAAACAAAACCCTAGGTTTTTCTTTCCTGATGAGATCTACCAAAGCACGTCGACGACAACCTCCCACGATCCCTCTGCAGTTCCAAGCTAGAACCCGCAGACTCATCATTGATCTCGGTCGGAAACACCGCCACGCACAGCCACCGAAGATCGGCGCTGAATTGCCTCAGAACACGAGTCGTGGTCTGCTTAGGTTCCACTTGTATACCTAGCAACATCTAAATTCAGGTTCCTTAAGGACATAATGAAGATCTATGTCATGCTTGGACAAATAACATCATTCTTGCTAGGGTTTTGTTGGGTTGAGGGTTCTGGGCCTTTCTTGGGTGTTTTTAGTCTCAATTTTTATTTTTTATTTTTTTCTTTATATTTGGGCCTGCATTTTTTTTTGACTAAAGAATGTCAAGTCTGTTTTCTTTTTGTGAGTGGGAAAAATCGACAAAATACTAGTAGTTTTTTGGTTACTTTTAGTCGTTCTTGGAGCTACTTAGTTTCTTCTTTTTGTGCTTAACCAAAAAAAGGTGGGTGTGCTGAGTAGTATGGGTGTGCTAGTATAGTGTGCTTTATGTGCGTTTTCTGACGTCCCTATGCGCAAGTCATTATTGTATCACTTGCTGAATTGCATTGTCACATCTCGTACCTCGATTTACCAGTTTTACTAGTCATTTGGACGGTAAACAATAACTATTGTTATTTTGTACTTCTATTTTGAACTTTTAGTGGACCAAAAAGTTGACTTTTTATTTCGTTCGTCATTATAGAAAATTTTCTTCACGAAAGTTGTAGAGGACATCAGATGGAGTTCGTGGACATGTGGCACACTCAAATCGGAGTTTGTATGCTAAAGTTATGGTCAGAAAACTAAAGTTACTGTTCCAAAAAATTTACTATGGTAAGTTTATGTTTTCAGAAAATTACCCCAATTACCGTATTCAGTTTCTCTCTCGCTGACATGGCTATTCGGCCCGACCAAAAATCTTGACCCGATGGATTCTCTGCCGTGGGCCACCCTAGGCAACCACATCGGCGCCATGCATCGTGCCTCATCTCGTTCTACCAGATTCCGGCCTCATCTTGCATCAATTCGTGCTCAGAAAGACGAATTGAAGACATTTTCCGTTCAGAAGCTCGCACGGGTCGACTCGGTCAGAACTCGTGATTCTGGCCACCTTCAGTGACGAAATTACTTGGGCTTTAAAGATCTCCAGACGTTTAACAAAACCTCCAAACAGCTTGAAGCAATTTGAAGCGAGAAGCAAGAATCAAAAGCTTGAAGTTTTAGGGTTTTTCCACTGCTTTCAAGGAAATTTTGGCGTCTAGACTTAAAATCAACTTTGTAGTTGTTGTAAAAGTTGTTGGGGATGTTGTAGTGAACATTTTGGCACCGGTGTTACGACCCAATTCAAGGTCGAAGATGGCGACGTGTGGGGCCGTTTCTGGCCTTCTACCTTAGCTCATTTGATTAAGCTTGGCGATGTAAAGGTGTTGATATGATTTTTGTGGTGATTGGTGAACTTTTGGGATCGACCGAAATTTCCAAAGTTTGGGATTTTTAGGTTATGATTCGAGGAAATCTGACCGTTAGATCGTCTTCATTTTTCATTAAGATGGTAAATTATTTAAGTTGGTATAACCCTTGCAGTTTGGGTTGAATCTGATGTGATTTCGGATGTTCGATGAATTAGTTGGGTGAAGGGGTTTTTGGGTTCCGTTTTAGAATCGTATTTAATTTTCAAATTATTGTTTACGAATTATAATTTTGTACAGGATGACGTACCGACCAATCGCTCGACGAGGATCCCTATGCTTAGCCACGGTAGCTTTATACTGTGAGTGGACACTTTATTTTTAAATAATATGCATGCAATAATCGTTTTATTTATTTGAGAACATGATCTTGGTTTCGGAATATAAAATTTGAGTTTGGTTTATTGATTTGGCTTTCAGGAATGGATTTGCTTTACGATTTGTTTTTGATATTGAGCTTTTTGATAAATTTTCCGAAACGTGAACATTATTTGAATTATGAATTTCTTAGATCTTGCATTTTATTAATTACCGATTTTGGAAATCGTATTGTCTTTGTTAATCACTTTTGTTATAATGTTTATGAGCATGATCTCTACTTATGATATATTTTCGAGTACGATTGGGAACCGTACTCGTGCCTTATTTATGAGATTTTGGGGAATCTTTACTGATTTTCAATTTTTCATATGAATTTCCTATGCCATACTTGTTGTAATCATATAACCATGCTAACATTTCGTTCTGCCTTTCAAGGCGATGTGACTACTACCTTCGCGGTGGAGTCACGAAAGCCCTTTCCGTCTTTGTGGTGGGGCTGGGATTTTTGACCCGAAAACCCGAGGAACCGACCCGAAGTGGTCGGTTTAATGTGGTTCGGCCCAGTTCTTGAACTTAGATTTTCGGTTTTTGACATAAACTGACCCAAGAAAGCTGCTATCTGTTTGGTCCCCATTTTTGGAGTTTTTCACCCCTAAGAACCTATATACTCAGTAGAAAACACATGTGCCCCAAATCTTGCATAAGTCTTAAACCCTAAACATATCAGACCCCAAAATTCATTCCCAAACTCGATCAAACACGGTTCCTCTCATGTGTTCTTCCCCAATTCAACAGAAATACTAGCCCCCAAATTCAATTAATCGATTCAAATCATTTAATCCGGTCTTATATCAGATTGAAATCTTGATTCTTTTTCACTCCCAAACTCGATTTCATCATGCCCCAAACTTCTGGTGTTGAACAATTCGGGTCTAGTCGGTATGCTGCTTCTAATTCCGAACAATCTGAGCCATAATTTTCTTGCAATGAAATAGTTGTTGTAAACAACAACCCGAAAACTGTCCCAAAATCAAAACCAAGCAAGGCTTGAAGCTTTGCTTTTGTGAAAAGAAAAGAAGGAAAGAAAGGCCAGCATATGTTAGATGTCTGGGATCATTTCACGAAGGTCGATCATCCATTAATCGAGACTGTTAATGGAGTTGAGAAGGTGGTTGGAAATACCAAACAAGCTCAATGTAAGTATTGTCCGACTCATTTGGCATGCAATCCCTATGATAATGGTATTTCATCTCTTAGGAAACACATAGAGATAGTCTGTAAAGGGTACCCGGGTAGAGTTAAGTAGAATCTGGGCAACAAGTGTTAACCAGTGATGGGAAAAGAGGGCAGGTTAGTTTAGATTTTGTGAATTGGAGTCAAGAGAATTGCATTGAAGCTGCTACTCATATGATTGTTGTCGATGAACTTCCCTTTAGTTTCATCGAAAAACTTAGGTTTAATTACTTTTGTAGCGTTGCTGTGCCTCTGTTTAAATTCCCTTGTAGGAAAGTCATAAAGAAAAACTTTCTTCGCATGTATGATGCTAAGAAGGAGGAGCTGAGGAGGGAATTGATGTAATACCCCAGAAATTCGTTCTTAATTTCATGAAATTTTTGGGAATTAATAAAGTGTTCGTTAGTACGATTTCATGGTACGAGAGTGGAGCGAAAGTGTTTCAGACGAATAATTACTCGAAACGTTTTATTTTCGAGGGGTCAAAGGGTTGACTTTTTATTCATTGAGTTTCTTTGAAAACTTCCTTCAGGAAAGTTGTAGAGCGCGTCAATACTAGTTCGTGGACATATGACACGCAAAAATTGGAGTTCGTATGAAAAAGTTATGGTCAGCGGAAGATTTTTCTATTTTCGGAAATTTTCCTATAAATAGAAAATTCCGGAAATTAATCAGAAATTTTGATTTTTCAACCCTAATTCTCTCTCTTTTTCGCGGCCGACCCTATCCGAACCCTGTTTTCAGACACGATTTTATCTTTGTCGTCCGGTGACCTCCGGCGGTACCACCGGTCCAGATCGACTCGCCGGCCTATCCTATTCTTCCCTCTGTCATTCTCCGGCGTCGATTTCCATCGGAAGTAGCAGATCGAAGCCCAACGTTTCGGTGGCGGCAGACCCTGTCGGATTTCCGATTCCAGGGGCGGCTGGGCTCAATTTTTACCACGTTTTGTAGGCCTGCTCCTCCTGATCACATCCATACAAGCCTTGCAACTCGATTTTCAGTGTGGAGCTTCAATTCTTGGTGAACAATGTATTTTGGCCTGCGGCAGCGATCCCGGCCAAATTAGCCTTAGCTCCAGGTATGAAAGTTTCTCCTGTTATCAATATCTACATTCTGGATGGTTGGATCAACCTAGTTTTGAGGTTGACCTAGCGGCGTGTCTGGCTACTCTTTGTGCTTCTGTTTCCTCCGTTATCATCTACTCGTCGATACGAGCATTTTAATATATGATTTGTAGCATTTGGAGATCGTATGTATGAGCATGTTAGGGTTTTTAGTGGTTTCGATTATCTCGGTTTTCTATCTGTGAGGATACGGCCGTTGGATCGTCCTTTTGTTTCGGCGATCTGACCCTAGGAGTGTTCTGGAGACTTTGGGCAGTCTCGGAGAATGCTTCGTCTCGGTTGACATAGTATTCGGGCTTTAGTTCTCATGTTTCGAACTTAGAAGCTTTCGTATCTCAAGTTGTATTAAAATGTGACCTTGATGTGACTAGGTATATGACGAAGTTGTTTTGGATGGATTGTTGTGATTGTGTTATCCCGGCTGTGAGAGAAGATGTAGCGGGATTTAGAGGTGAGTAAATCTCACGAGGTTCATTTATGAACGGAGTTACTTCATTGTTCGAAATTATTTGTTAAATTGTGAAATTGTTTTCGGAAATAAATATTTATTTTAAATTATATGAACTTTGATTGTCTACGGTTCATGGGTAAGTTAAAAAAGAAGTTTTATTATAAAAATGATTTTTCACGGGTTTTGCTAATTATGAATTATAGTTGGTATTAGTAGCATTCCTGAGTGGATGATTACGTGTGTGTGTGTAGGATTAAATTCAGTTTACTCCCCTGAACTTTGGGCCTAAAATCATATTGATCAATCTTTCTGAAAATCGATTACGATGGTCCCTATACTCTCAAATGACATCACCCGAGTCCAAAATTTGAATTTGGCTCGAAACATGACGTCAGCTGCAGAGTTGGAGCCGACATGGGGCCCACTTTTCAGTTTTTTCAACCCACAAGAAGGGCAAAACAGACATTTTCACAATAAAATTATTATAAAAAAAAAGGATGTCTTCGTCTTTTTCCGAACCTCCAATTCCATTTCCTCCTCCTCCTCCTCCTTCTTCTTCCGAACCCATCAAAAACCAACCATCCTCAAAGAAGTCTTATCAATTCCCATAACTGTATCACTCAATTTCCACATCTAAACACAACATGGATATCATATTACAAAGAAAAGCAAATGTCACAGAGTGATCACCTGCCTAGCAGCATTACAAACCCACCGACACGCAGGTGCATATGCCACAACAAACTTACTTGTAACAATCCATATAAGCTCAAATGCACATCTTCAAACACAAATTGAAGTTCAAAACACATAAACACATAATCACAATTCGCAACATTTAGTCAGTACCTGATTTCTGGAAGCTCAATATATGCCTCCGAATTTCTTCCACTGTACCCCAACCACAGTTCAAGCTCTCAATTTGAAGATACGCACCAGCAATTCGAGGATCATATGTTGCTTTCACAAAATTCTCACAAATTTGAGGTAGCGATAATCCACTAGAGAATCGACTCTTTAACTGATCAGTTATCTGGAAAACCAAAAACCACAACTCTTTCAAATTCAACATCGAACATTGTAAATACACAAAATCAAACGCAAAATGTGAGAATGGATTAAAACCTCGCCGCGCAATGTCATGGTCAAGACACTTCCCTTCTTGACCTGCTCCCAAGGATAAGCAAAGAGCATCCGAAGCTTAACGACGAAGCTCTTCTAGAGGCTCGCCTCCTGAAACTGAAACTTGCCTCTCGAATAGTCCTTGTCCGTCGTAGCTTTGCATTCTCGGCATCGATTTTAGCCTCGGGGGCCGAAACGCTGTCGTTTTCGGTCGATTCGTCTGGTTTGGTAGCAAACGACGAGTCGTCGAAGGCGTGGAAGGAGAGGCGGCGGTGGAGAGAGAGAGGAGGAGGAGAGTGAGAGAAGACAGAGGAATTTCTTGAAGGGTTCTTGGAAGACGAAGATGTCGGTGAAGGGGGCGGCGGACATGGAGACGACGTCGTTGCTGTTAGAAGAATTGATGGGTCTGGGTCTTTTCCGGTCCGACTCGGAGCTAGTGAGGAAGTTGTTGATGACCCGACCCGAGCGGGTGCGATGGAGCTGGATCTGGGATTGGCTACTGGTGCAGACGCCCAGAGGTCGATTGGAAGCTCTATTTGCTTCCATGGCAGCTTCACAGTGAGAGAGAGAGAGAGAGAGAGAGCATATATATAGAGAAAAAATTAGAAAAAGAGAGAAAAAAATAGAAATGTCCATTTTGCCCTCCTTGTAGGCCCCCATATCGGCTCCAACTCAGCAACTGACGTCATGTTTTGAGCCAAATTCAAATTTTGGACTCCCGTGATGTCATTTGAGAGTATAGGGAGCATCGTAATCGATTTTCAGAAAGAGGGACCAATCTGATTTTAGGCCCAAAGTTCAGGGGAGTAAACTGAATTTAATATATATATATATATATATTTATGTGAGATATATATCTTGATGCGGTTGTGTAGTGAGGTAAAAATAGTTTGTTTTGTGATTATGATCATGCTATGGTTTGTGATTTGATTTTCTGAGGAAATAAATGAGTTGTGAATGAAATATTTGTTTTATTGACTTGTCATATATGAGAGTTATGTGTGTCAATTTGTGTTGGGTATTAAGGTATGAAAACAATATTATGAAATTGATTTCTATATTGTTTTTGAGATTGGATTTGAGTTATGAAAACAATATTTTATGGCAGTCAATGTTATTGTTTTGATTTGGTTTTAATTGTAAAACCGATTATTGTAAAGAGTACAATTTTGTTATGGCGTCCATTGATGGTTTTGTGACCTGATTTTCGAGGGAAAACAATATACTTTGAGAATGTTGATTCATATTATTTTGAAAGGTACTTGGAGTTGTGGTGAAACATTTTGGGTCAAGTGGGACCTCTTTAAATGTTTTGGTCTTCGTACCAAGAGAATTTTTTATAGAGATTGGTGTAACATTTTTGGGTCGAGTGAGACCTTTTTAAATGTTTTGTTCTGAGGGCCGAAAGGCCTGAGGTCCGGAGGTTTCAGTGATAACCTCAGTGCAAGAATATCGAGATACCAAGCCTTTGACCGGGTGATTGGTTACGATTCAGTTAGAGCTCTAGTTTGTCTGCCAATGTACTGCTGGGGGATAACTTTGTGTTATTGCACTCTTGAGTACATGTTTTTAAAAGAGAGTTTCGTGTGCATTCTTTCTTTTAGGACTAAATACTCGTTACTCCTCATACTTTTGCATGAAAAACAGTTTAGTCCAAAATTTTAAAATTAAACAGTTTAGTCTTTATTCTTTCTAATTCTCACACAACAGGTCCTAAAATGACTATTATACCCCTCACTTTTTATTTTTCTCTCTTTTTATTTTTTATTTTTTCTGCATCTCTCTCTCTCTCTCTCTATATATATACACACACACACACACACACACACACACATATATATATATATATATATAGAGAGAGAGAGAGAGAGGCAGAAAAAATAAAAAATAAAAAGAGAGAAAAATAAAAAGTGAGGGGTATAACAGTCATTTTAGGACCTGTTGTGTGAGAATTAGAAAGAATAAAGACTAAACTGTTTAATTTTAAAATTTTGGACTAAACTGTTTTTCATGCAAAAGTATACACACACACACACACACACACATATATATATATATATATAGAGAGAGAGAGAAAGAGAAAAAAAATAAAAAGTGAGGGGTATAATAGTCATTTTAGGACCTGTTGTGTGAGAATTAGAAAGAATAAGGACTAAACTGTTTAATTTTAAAATTTTGGACTAAACTGTTTTTCATGTAAAAGTATGAAGAGCAACGAGTATTTAATCCTTTCTTTTAATAGTCCAAGGAGGGATATGGTTTCATATTTATTTTGTTGTGTCAACAAATAGTATGACTTTGTCACTGTGGTAACGTGATTTGTCCTTGAGAGAAAAGAATGTTGAGTTTTGAAAGAAATCAAGGTGTGAGTTGTTTTCCTTGAGTTGAAATGGTGATTTCCTGGCTTTAGCGTGAGTTGTTTGATTTTCTTATTTGATTTCTTGCTTTATTTGAATTGTTTAATACTACTAGAATTTTGGTCTTTGACATCGGCCAGAAACCGATGTTAAAAAAAAAATCGTCCGATGTCTTAGTGGGTGATGTTAAAGATCATGAAAACCCAGACATCGGTTTTTAGCCGATGTTAAAAATAACTCTAGACATCAGTTTCTTATAACGTCTCGATGTATAAAATGACTCCAGACATCGGTTGGTTTATAAAAAACTGATTTCGTTTCCTCTTGTGACATCGTTTTACGAAAGAAATTGATTTATATATCAATATTAGACATCTATTCTATAGATAGAACTGATGTTCTTAGTCATTTATGACATCAGTTTGTTATATTAAGTTGTTGAGTTTTCGTTCTTTTTGCTTCAATTTCTAGTTTTAAAGTGGTTTGCTTCTTATGTGCATAAATCAGTTTCTTCACTAGAAAATTATCACAATGAGAATACAAGTGGTAACCAAAAGAAAATTCTCATTAATACTATTTTTGATAAAAAGTGTACAAAGAGTAGGGAGAAGGGGACATATGGCCTAAACTTCTCCATATACAAAACAAAAGGCTTGCAAATAAGTAAAACGGTCATTGTGTACCATTCCATAAGCAAGGCCATCTTTGCACTACTTTCTGCAAAACAAAAATAAAAATGAGATTAAGTTATGCCAAGCTATCCCTTCCACAGATGAATTTGCATTGGAATCTTCTAGATCCATACTTCAAGGGCTATATTCACACTACCATCAGCAGTCATTAATCATGGAGTAAACTTCAAATCTAGACTAGCATAACAAGAACATATAAATAAATTTGAACAGACAATGTATCGAAAATTGTTACTTACTTGGTGAGTTGAAAGGAAGAATATATCCGGATCCTCATAGAAAGCATCATTTGTCCCATTCCCGTGGTGAACATCAAAATCAATTATAAAGACACCCTTCAAGCCATGTGCACGTTGAGCATAATGAGCTGCAATTGCAATATTTCCAAACACACAAAACCCCATCAGACTCTTTGAAATTGCATGGTGTCCTGGAGGTCTTATTAAAGCAAAACCAGTAGGTGGATCCCTGCTGTTCTTTGACTCTTCTACCTGAGATAAGAAACAAAATGTATTGGAAGAGACGAGATTTACACCATATAAAATTTTGATCTTTTTGAAGAAGAGTCTCACAATCAATTGAACTTCAATGCAAACATATCACCCAAACAGTTCAGGACACATAATTATCCTAGATTATCAGCAAGACATTGATTGAGAAATCACCACTGAATCAATTAAGGCAATTCCTGCTCCAGCTGCAATCAGTCTCCTTCAATGTCTACATTATTAACACCGCTGTTAGTAGAAGCGGAACTGAAACCAAACTATTTGATTGTTATAAAAGAATAGCTAGGTTACCACAACACTACTTGATGGTATAGCTTCCACAACTGCCCTGCCACCAAAAGATCCTTGACCAAGAGGGCTGTATGGCACTATCCTGATTCCAAGTTCCCTATGTTCCAAAAAACACAACCCAGTAGTTTTAGCATTACTCATCTTTTACACAAACGGGGTATAAAGAGTACATGTAAACTGTGAAAACTTTAGATAAATGCTAATAGCTAGTACAACATACAAAACAGCCAGAACAACTCCTATCCAAAAGTACAATAACATGGAACTTGACGCATTTCAAAACTGTGGATTTTGTACAGAATATTGAAACTTGAAGATAAAAGTGGTTACCTGCAAGGTGGGATAATTTGTTCCTCAATGTCGCAAGTCCAAAGAGACCACTCCATTTGGACTGCAACGATAGGATGAACTGCATATGCCCTCCTTATTGTGTCTGGGCTAGCTTCAGATAATCCAATGTACTTTATTTTCCCCTATTTCACCAGCTTCTTTAGTTCCTCCATCTAGACTTACGACAGTAGTACTAATGATAAGTGGTTGAAGCAAACATATAACTTCAGTTTGATATTTAGAAAGAATTAAAAGAAAAACTAACCACAAAATGAAAAAGAAAGACTTAAGCTTGCAATTAATTACTCTACAGGTCAGGGAAATAAATAACACTCACGGTATCCTCTATGGGGACTAATGTATCTATCCGGTGCTGATAGTAAAGAACAATGTAGTCCACATCAAGCTTCAGGCTAGCCTCGCAGCAGGAGTGGACATACTCAGGAGTGCCATTAATTATAACTTTCTCAGGCTCAGCCTTTACAATTCCAAACTTTGTAGCCACCTAGACCTTATCTCGAGGTAGCTGCTTCAATGCCTGAAACACTTGAACACTAATAAGTAAATAGAAGCTCTGACAAGTCATGACTCATAAGACAACATAAAATGATCGAAAATGAAAACATTTAACTGATTTACGTATGCAAGCAAGTTAACAGTAGCTAGTGACTAGTGAACTACCCTTTACATAGGATTATCACTTTCAAGTTTAAGAGCTCTAACAAGAGCATGTTTCAACATAAACATATAAACACTCATGGGGTAATAATGGTCTGTTGATTATGCAAGAATATGAAAACGATGCATAAATGTGAACCACACCTTGAATTCAAAACTATTTGTTAGGGAAAACACTTCACATTTCCGATCAAAACTTCATTAGCATGTGGTCCATAAACATCTGATGTATCAAGAATGTTATTCCTCTGTCAAATGCGTACTTGATCATTGATATGCCAAACTCTTCAGAAACTAGCACATTATAGATTCCACTAAGTCCCATACACCCAAATCCCAACTTGGAAACCTGCACAGACAAATGAAAAACAGCTTACTACAATTCAAATGAGAAATAGAACCATCCTTTAATTCGAAGTCACCTAGACTGAGCCTAATCACTTTGGTGCAATTTCTGTGTCTTTGAACTCTGGAAGCTATAAAGTATATATATGTGTGTGCAACTCTTCATTTTAAGTTGAATTTATGCTATGCATTAGAACAAGGGTCCATATTTTGCAAATGAAAGGGGCTTAGAAGACATTGGTAGTTTATATCAAACATAATGAAAGTAAAGTAGTTGCAAACCCGATGTTCTTTTGTCAAGCAGTTTGCCACAAAATCATGAAACAAGAAAGACCTGCAAAAGGAGACGGCCCAAATTCATAGGATGTTCAAGAGCATCTGAGCATGATCTGTCACACTGAAATTGAGATTACACGCACAATTCCTAAATAGCATTGAAATTGAGATTAAGCAAACCCATACCAGCAGGGTTCCTTCAGATCCTCCTTGGATTTCTTTGCCTGAAAAATAGAATGAACCCTATCATTGATTCCGACCAAGTCCAAGTACTCAAGAGTGAAAATTGATAAAGGCCCAAAGATTTAAGTGGATGGATTAGCCGAATTTTTTACCTCAATGTTTACTTGAGACCAGAGTACAGACGAGAGAGAAGAGAGAAGCACAGACGAGAGAGAGGGAAAGGAGAGAGAAAGTGGATCTGGAGGAATCTCTCTCCTCCGTCACCGATCTCTGACCACCGGGGTGGACTCACCGTAACCACCATCTTCTTCGCCTTCCTCCGACGAGTCAATGCCAGGCTACACCTCCGAGATGAGCCGACCACCATCTTCTAGGGTTGTGTGGTTTTGGTTCTATTGGAGGGAAGGGGGAGAAAGGGAGAGAGAGAGCGCGAGCGGGAGGGGAGGGAGTAGAGGGACAGGTTTCGGGGAAGAGCGAGAGACAAAATGGGTCGCAAGTTTAGGTTGGAGATAAAGTGAATGAGCTAAAGTGGGAAAATTTTGTCCCCGCGTGTATGAAAATTTCTAACTTGGTCTTTCCGCGTTTTTGAAAATTTTGAAATCAAAATATAGACATCGGTCAACAGTAATAAACGATGTTAATTATATAAGTAGAAATCGAATTTTCAGAAATCGATGTTAAAAATATTTTTTTACATCGCGTGAATTCATCACCGATGTAATTGTCGTGATGTCTAAGATCAAAATTCTAGTAGTAATTTGGTTTTAATGTAATCTTTTGAACTAAACTATATGTAGGGATTACTATGATTTCTATTTATTGATTTTAATGTAATCTTCTGAACTAAACTATATGCAGAGATTACTATAATTTTGGATTGTGTACTTTTTAGTGATCTCCTGAACTAATTTTCTATATAGGGATTATTGGTTTTTATTTAGTTTAATTTGTGAGTGCAATTGTGGTTGAGACTCGTAGTGAGTTGAGAAATGTTTTATCATGTCATTGTAGTGATAAATGCTTCATGTCGAGAGGAAAGAATAGTGATTTCTTGTATTTGTTGTTGAGACTACAAATGATTTGTTTTGTCACGGTGGTCACTTGTGTTTTCCTTAAAAAGAAAAGGATTTTGACTTTAGAAATAATCGTTGTGTTGATTTGTGTTGCTTGAATCAAAAAGGTGTTTTTGTGGTTGTTTGAGTTTACTCACATGAGCTTGCAAAAGCTTATCGATTTTGTTGTTTCAACCCGGTGCACTATTCCATGGTGTAGGGGTTATTGTGTAGGTCAGAGTAATGAGTAATCGTCGTTGAAGTTGAGGCTTTGTTGCTGCCGTAGCTTGGATGTAGAAGTACGTACTTTAGGTTTTAGTCTTCCGCTGTGTAGTGAGTGTGGTGGGTGTATTTTACTCATTGAATTGTTATTGAGTTTAATTTGTAAACTCTTTTATAATATAATATATGACTCTAAAGAACGAGTCGGTATTGACATTGTAAGCCCGGTTTGTTTTGTTGCTTAGTTTAAATGAAAAAATTTCTGAGTGTTCGTTTAGGCTTGTTAGGTTATCGCGTTTCGGATTCGAATTTCTTTATTCAAAATTCAGAGCGTGACGATTGAAGTCTCATTGTGTTAGTTTGACAACAAACACTTGGACTTCTTGTCAAAACATAAAGTACATGGTAGTTACTGCTCATTTCATTGATCAGGGATGGCATATGCATAAGAGAGTGCTTGCAATTTGTGTGATTCCAAATCACCAAGGTGTAACAATTGATAAACTGTTAGAGTCTTGCCTCATTGATTGGTCAATCGATAAAGTTTTAACTATTTCCGTTGACAATGCATATGCGAACAAGCATGCCATTCATTATCTTAGGAAGAAAATGTGTAGTTGGGAGATTAAACCAATTTGTGGAGGTACGTAGGTTTATGCATGTGAGATGTTTAGCTCACATTGTAAACCTCATTGTGAGATATGTTAGGAGTTCAAGTGCTAGGTTAGATGAATTTAAAAAATGTGTGGAGAAGGAGAAAGTTGAATGCAAAAAGATTTGCATTTTAGATATTCCAACAAGGTGGAATTCCACCTTTCTTATGTTGGACACAACTTTGGAGTTTAAAAAAGCTTTCGAGAGGCTGTATGATGATGATGAAAGGTTTCGAAACTACTTTGATG
Source organism: Rosa rugosa (assembly GCF_958449725.1). NCBI lineage: Eukaryota > Viridiplantae > Streptophyta > Magnoliopsida > Rosales > Rosaceae > Rosa > Rosa rugosa. The sequence goes on from NC_084825.1 coordinate 10,503,390, forward strand.
AAGATGAGGTAGAGATTGCAAGTGGGAGGAGAGTGCCTATGAAAAGAGTTGGGCCACCAATTGATACAGATTGGGACAATGCAGCCATTTTTGTGAAGTTTTTAAAGGTCTTTTATAATGTGACATTTAATGTAAGTGCTTCACTTACCCCTACTGCACACAAGGCCTTCCATGATGTTGTAACCATTGAAGCTAAGCTTGAAGAACTTAGCTCAATTGGTATAGGGCCTGATTCTAATGAAGTTGACCAAGTATTGTATGATATGGCAGTTCAAATGAAGTCCAAGTATGACAAGTATTTTGGTTCCTTGGATGACATGAACTAACTTTTCCTAGTTGTTATGGTCTTAGATCCTAGGTATAAATTGAGAAACATTGGTAGAGTGTGTGAAGTTTGGCTGAATTTGCCTAGTGGGGAGATCAAAAAGAAATCGGAGGAAGTGAAGCAACTTGTTCTAGAACTGTGTGACTTGTACAGTCAGTCTAATGCTGCATCAAGTGGAGGACAGAAGAAGAAAGCAGCAAGTAGTACTAGTGACACAGCAACTAGTAAGAGTAGAGGCAGATCAAGGACACTAAGTGGGAAAAAGGTTGTTATGTTAGAAGACTGGAATAGACAGCTTGAACAAAACAATGAAGTTGTTGTGGGACATGAAGTGGATTGATATTTGCTGGACCCTATAGAAAAACCTGAAGTAAAGCAAGGAGAAGAGGATGATTGGAAGACTTTGGATTGGTGGAAGCTGAATGGAGGTAAATATCCCAACTTGCAATCATTGGCCAGAGATGTATTAGCAATATACAAGTGTCTACAGTTGCAAGTGAGTCCAGTTTCAGCATTGGAAAAAGGGTGATAGATCCATACAGAAGCTCTTTAACTCCTAGAACAGTTGAAAAGCTAATTTGTCTGCAAAATTGGCTAAAGTCTAATTCAATTATGGGGTTGGAGTATGTACCAAGTGTAGAGGAAATGGAGACCTATGAACAACTTGAAGCTGGTATATGTTTTAGTGTTTCTACTTTTAGTTCTTTAAATTTTAATTTTTTTTATCTGTTTAAAGTCCCTCGAACCAATACTGATTTGTTCTTTTTTTGCAGAACATGAAAAGAAGGATAGAGATAAGGCTAAGAAAGCTAAGACCAATGTTTTTGGTGGACCTGCAGAAGCACCAATGTGAAAACAACCAAAAGTAGTGAGGCTTCAGCTTCAACCCCTACAACCAAGAAGAAGAAACTGAAAAAATGATATGTCATTGCTTTGTCAGGGTATGAACAGTCTTAGAATTGCAGTTTAGAGTTTTTGAATGCTTTTTAAGTTTTATGTTTTCATTTAGAATGTCAAAGACTCAAATCAGTGAATTGCAGTTTGCAGATTTTTAATGGCTACATGCTTAAACTGTTTTCTCACTTTTCTATTTTCATTAATTTAGTGAATTTCAGTTTGCAGATTTTTAATGGTTGAAGGCTTGAACTGTTTTCTCACTTTTCTGTTTTCATTTAGTGAATTGCAGTTTGCAGATTTTTAATTTTTGGAGGCTTGAACTGTTTTCTCACTTTTCCGTTTTCATTTAGACATGGCAGTTCAGTGAATTGCAGATTTAGAGTTGAATAATATGTCATAATGCTTTTCTTAGTTTCAGTGCTTCATTTTAATCTTAATTTTTTAGAATTGTTTGTATGACTATTTGCCTTGGTAGCGGCAGGCGGAGGTGGGGGTGTGGATGGTGGTAGGCTGCGATGGGATTCCAAGTGAGGCGCTGGTACGGTGGCTGCCGTTTCTTGACATGGGCTTGGGCTAGGGTTTTGTTGGTTTGGGCTTAGCTTTGAGCCCAACCTACTTTACTATTTTTCTTTTATTTCCTTTTTTTAAGGAACTCTAGGTTAGTAATTAGTTTTACTTTCAATAATTTTCTAAGTCTCTTAGGGACCTACGCACTTTTGTGCATCTAGCGAATCTTCCGGAGTAATACCGATGGAGAATTTATGCTATTTCGATGTATATAATGTCAAATGAGTTATCTAGTTTTAGTACCGCTGTGGGTACTAACACATCTTCTTGTCTGTCTTGATGGCAGCGGAATGATATGTAATGGCCATTCTGGCTTTTGATCAATATATTGGCTCTGCTTTCATTAAAAAAAAAAATTAATAGAAAAAGTGAGTGAACAGTATCCTGACCTAGAGATCCTAACCTAACGGGTGGAAGCAAACATTAAAAACAGAGTGAATAGTATTCTAACTCAGAGCCCGACAGATCCAACAGGTGGACTTGCTTAAAGAGCCATACTTAGTGTCAGAATATGACACATGACATAGTTGGTGAGAGTTGGCCATTAATTTGTGTTAACTATATTTTTTTGCAACATTTGTGTTGCTTAGTAATCAAGACCTAGGAATTAGGGATTGAGGCTTTGAGCCTTGGAGGTTGAGGCCATCACATATTCATATGTTGGAAAATTGTTGCATCAGATAGTGGGTCGATCATATGGCAACCATCAGAGAACTAAGAGGTGGAGGGCCAAGGATAGGCACACATCTCTCTACAATGGTTGTTTTTTGTTCAAGGATTCTTTTTCTCTCTAGATCGAAGATTTAAGTGTGTTATAAGAGTCAGTGTTGTGAACAAGATGCAGAAAACCCTATTCTCTCTAGCAGCGTGTCTCCTCGCGCTGACCCTAACGCCGCCTCTTCTTTCCGGCGTGGCGCCTAGCGGCTCTGACCGATTTCACGTATCAGGGCACCTCTGCCCTTCCATAGATCTGTTTTCGCCGAATCTAACTCCTACTACGGAGAAAGATCGTGGCGGCGGTGTTGAGGCCCTGGTTATTTGGGCTGGCGAAAGCCATGGCGGCAAGGAAAGGATGGAACGTTTCATCCACGATGGTGACCAGATCTCCTCGTCTGGGTCGCCTCCTACAAGGATTGGGATCGGTGTTTTGACGTCTATGTGGCTGCAAATGTACTTCCCCGAGGGTGCTGAGGGTGAATGGCTTTGGTATGCCAGCGAGACCGTCGCGTTAACTAGGCGGCAGAGATCGGAATTTGTTGATGAAGATGCACTGCTCGTTTGCGGCGGAGCAAATAGAACCATTGGACTACCGTTGGGCGAGATGTACAACGAGGCTGTGATGGTCCTTCACGACCCAGAAGACACCGGCAGTCTGGCGACGGAGGATTCGGGGTGCCCAGCGTTGGGTGTCCTCATCAAACTGGGTCCTCATGGTTTTGGGCCTCAGTGGGGCCCATTCTTTGGGCTTGGCTGTTCTACATCCAGAGGTCAATTGGGCCTTCTCCCGGGCTCAAGTCTGCAACAGAAGGGGGTGAGACTCTGTTGTGTCTCACTTTCCCTACTGCTTTTGTTGGTCAAGAGGTTTAGCCCTAAGGATAAGGGCAAAGGAAAGCTCTAAGCTTCCCGTGTTCGATACCTAGCATTTGATTCCAGTCTATTTCTATTTAAATTTAGTTTCTCTGATTGTACACCAATTGAGGTCCTTGGCAATTAGGGTCACTCTAGAAAGGGTTTAGATAGTTGTTGGATTAGTCTCCTTATGGCTAGGTCAAAAATTTTGTGCTCAAGTTGTTCCTCAATGAGGGTTACCTGTTATGTGCTTAACAGCTTAGACCATCTAGGTTTTCATTTGGTGTAAGACAGCATATGATGTACGTGCCTTCTGGCCATGGATAAGTAATGAAATTATCTACTTCTCAAAAAAAAAAAGTGTGTTATAAGAGTCCATATTAGACTCTTTGACATTTCAACACATCATACATGACATGGGTTGAAAGTCAAAAGTATTTGTAAATTAAATTCTAACACAACAAAATGAAATGTTTAACATTTCCTCTTCATAAAGTCGCATTGGAAATAGATGAAAAAGAAGATATTTTTTGAACAAACGTGTCAACATTAAATGTACCAAGGCCAGAGAAGGCCACTTGAATGGATAAATGGAGTACTGAACTCAATTTATGTATTGAAAAACAAATATATGAACTTTTGACTGTTGGACATAAAACAATTTTGATAAGTCAGAGCCGCCTCAAGTGGCCTTCTCTGGCCTTGGTTCTACTAGGGTTAGGGTTTCTGCGGTGTTTCTGTGCAATCATCAACAATGACTTCTGTTGATGCCATGGCCGCTCGGCTAGCTTCTTCTCTAGCCATTGCTGAGGGGAGGAAGCAGGTCGACCTGCGACAGACACAGGGGAAGGGTCTGCGGCAGGCAGACGTGTTTTTGGTGGGAAAGATGCTCACTGCTCGAGAATATAAGACTCGATCTTTTCTGGGGATGTTTCGAAACGCATGGAGGGTACATGGATCTTTGCGTGTGGAGGAAGCGGAGGGGCAGAGGGTTCTCGTCACTTTGTCTGATGCTACAGATTGGGATTGGATCTGGAAGGGAGGTCCATGGGGTTATAATCACGCTCCAATTGCCCTAGCTTACTACGATGATGTGGCTGACATTGAATCGGTCTCCTTCACCACGTCGTCGTACTGGATCACTTTTCAAGGCATCCCCCCTGCGTTCCGTTCCAAGAGGGTGATGACCATGATCGACTTTACTCTTGGTGATTTTAAGGAAATTGACAAACAGGCCAAGAAGGTTGGAAAGCTTCGAATCAGGGTGGAGATTCCGTTTAACCGGCCACTGTCCTTCCAACGATGGTATTGGGTGGAGGATGAAGTAGAGTTTCTCTGCAAGTTTAAGTTTGACAAACTCTTTGGTTGATGCTCGATTTGTGGTTTGGTTACTCACGTAGGCCTCCCATGCTCGGGGCCTCCTTTGGAGGAGAATGATGAGGCAGAACGCACGGTCCTGGGTGCGTTTCAGGCGAGTAACTCTGCTGCACCGGAGATGCAGCTTGCTGGGCACCTTATCTCGGCCTCGGGCTCGGCTTCGATTAGCACAATGAATGCAGGAGTTCGGGCTAGGGTTTCTTTGGGAGACAAGGACGTTGTTTTCCGTACTGTGCTTCCCAAATCTATGCCGGAGCGACTGCTCCATAATCCGGCATTGCTGATGCACCGACCTCGGCGTCAAGCTCAGATACGAAAACTGCCTGAGATGATGGTTGTACCTGACAGCATCATAGGAAAGAGGAGACTAAGGGAGGATGATACAATCACTATCTCTCCTAAGAAGCTCAAACTGAGCCTTGCTGTTGGAAAAAGAAATTTGAATCTGGAACCGGAACATCTAGGTTGGTACCGGTGCTGCAAACTGAGGAACAGCCCCTCCAGGTGAAGAGAAAGAGGGGGAGACCTACAGGTAGTAAGAACAAATTATCCTACAGGGAAAAGAAGAAAGCCAACCAGGGGGACGAGACTAGGGTAAAGAAAAAGCTTCTCCCCAAGCTTGACAAGGCAAGTGGCGGATCAGGCTCCAATTCGAAAGGGAAGGAGCTAGCTCTTTTCTAATTGCAACTTTATTTCCTTCAAGTCTATGTGAAGGTGGTGAAGCTTCTATATGTCTTCTATGACGTTTCTAATCAGTGTTTGTACCACAATTGCGTGCCTGGCAAGCAAGGGTTAGTTGAATATTTCTTCCGTAGAAGGCGAGGTTTGATCACTTTTTGTATAGGCTTGCAACTTTGCGAGCGCATCAGAGACTCTAGTAGTTTGCTATTGCTTGGATAGGGTAGTCATTTTATTTCCGTTCTGACTTTCTTATGTAAGCTTTGTAGACTATAGCCTGTTGGCTGTTGATCTATTGATATTCAACTTCTATTCAAAAAAAATAAAAAATACAACAATTTTGATTTTAACCTATTGCACAACAATGAGCTCAATTTCAGGCGCAGCACTTAAAATGCGGAGTGGATCAGTGAGTGTGCCTGATGCAGAAGTACAAGTGTCGTCATCTGTTCCACTATTTTGACTGAAATTTAGTTGCGGAGATTGCAAATGTTCAAAGGGGCAAGGCGGTGGAGTAATTTCTCTATGCCCCTCCAACATTTGCACAACATTGCTCATGAGAGGTCTCGCTTCTGGTGAATGCTGAATGCACCACAAAGCTACCAGTAACATCCTCTCAGCTTTTCCCGTGTCTCTCTCCTCGATCCCACAGCGCAATAATAGTGCTGCTAAGTTATTTTTCTCAAACATGTTCCATGTCCACTTAGGTAGCCAGTCCCGGGACTCGCTCACATTATCATCGTAGTGTCTTCTTCTTCCAACAATCTCAAAGAGAAGAATACCAAAACTGTAAACATCACATTTGTGAGTCACAGGATAAGGCTTCCACATCTCTGGGGCTGCATATCCGACTGTTCCTCTGACATTGGTTAGGAGCATTTCACTATTCCCTCTATTGCAAAGCTTGGCGAGTCCAAAATCCGCAACCTTGGGATTAAGGTTCTCATCAAGAAGCACGTTTTCGGGTTTAATATCATAGTGAATGATTTTTTGTTCACACTCCTCATGCAAATAAGCCAAACCTTTTGCAGTTTGGACTGCAATTTCATGAAGCTTCTGTAAATCTACTTCTCCATTGTCACCGAACAATAACTTGTCAAGAGAACCATTCTCCATGTACTCGTAGACAAGCGCTTTCATTTCGGAGGCGAAGCAGAAGCCGTAGAGTCTAACCAGATTGACATGGTAAGTTCTTCCCAAGGTTCCAACTTCTGCCATAAACTGCTCTTCAACTATTTTATCTCTATGGTTGTTGGTAAGAACCTTGACAGCCACTTGTACTCCATTTTCAAGAAGCCCTTTATATACTATTCCAAAAGCACCTGAACCTAAAATGTTGGAGTGGCTATAGTCATGTGTGAATTCTGCAATTTGCTTTGCTGAGTAAGTTATAGGCTTCTCTCTTGCCATGTTGCTAAGGAACTCTTTGATTGTCGGAAACTCAGCCTGGGAACCAAAAGCTACTGGAAATTGGTCACTTCTTAAGTCCACTTCTACGCTGTTGGAATCGTTGTCGGTATCATTACTACTTGTTACCCGGGCATATTTTGCAATAGGATTTCCATAACTTTTCAAGCAGTTAATAATGGCATATACAACGGCTGTAACAGCAATGATCATCACCACAGAAGAAACTGAAACAGGAAAATGGAAAATAATTGATCAAATATGTTTGTCCAAAAAACGTTATCAAATATGTCTCTACTTTTTTGTAACAAAGTCCAGTTTCGAAAAATAATTGAATGAAAACCAAATGCAGCAAAAACGGGCTTCTTCTGATAAATGGACCATAATTTTATTGCAAATAAAATAAAAACTTACCAACAGAAGCAACAACAGCCGTTTTGAATACGGAATTGATATCTTTGACACTGTTATTGAAGAAGTCATCTTCGGTGCTCATATTTTCTTGTTAAGGATTGTAGATGAACGTTCAAGAAAACGGAAATGCTGAGAAATGAACACAGCGAGGAAATATGAAGAGTCCAAATGAGCTTTTGATTATTTGCGTGAATGAAGTGAATAGCACCCTTAATGCTTCTAACTACTCTTTGCTGGGAAATTTCGTGCCACTCGTTTGCGCGTCTCTGACCAATTCTTGGTGTGGAAATGTCTTCCCACAGATTTAAGCTTTTGAATGCTAAGAGTCCAACCGAGTGCTGCATGGAAACTTCGATCCATCTATTCCCCCTGCTAGCTCTCTTAGATCTCTGTGTTACACTCGATTTTATACGGGCTCAAAACCGACATCGGCACCCAAAGTCATAAAGGTACATCATTTTAATTGTGTTAGTTCATCATTTGCAAGTGACAGCTACTGGCCGGCTACTAATGTTGTAGGGAGCTCATCGTTGGATGATTATATGAAGGGTGATGATGCAGTTGACGACATTTCAATCCATTCAGGCGTCCTTCTCCAGTCCCGGTCTCATTTGTGGTGAGACTTTTCCTCTCCAAAATTTAATGGCGGCACGTTTGTTCAAGAATATCTCGTTTTTCATCTATTTCCATGCGACCCTTTCATATGGAGGTGGAATATTACAATGCGTACAAGTTACAACCATGTAATCTTAAAGGTCCAAGACTATTAAGACTATTCTTATCCTATTTTACTAGGTCTACGGTGACCATGTAATCTTAAAGGTCCAAGAGACCAAGAGGGCGGGCTAGCAGATAGGACTGCTTCCCTCGGCGTTCCGCAGAGTTGGCAGATCCTGAGAGATCCACGACTTCATTGGTTGCAAGGGCCAAGGAGGCCGCAACGTCATCCATGGATATATGTATATAGATAAGTGCAATTAAAATAAAAAATTATAATTGATTGAAAATATAGTAAAAGAATTAAGGATATAATGAGTAAATTAATTAATTTCAAATTTCTCTCTTCGATCGGGTTTCAGAGATGCGCAGTCCCAGATGACGAGCTCAATGGCCAAGTAGCATGCAACCCCTTCCTTCCCTCTCTTCCGCGAAAACCATTCACTCCATCTTCTTCATCTTCAACCTCTATCGATCCCTCTCTAGTTCACTTTTTCAGACCCGAAAGCTCAGATCCAGAACGGAAGACGAAGATTTGTTTTATTTGTCATGGAGGGTCAAGAAGAAGCGGCGGCCAATAGGAAGAGAGGCGAGAACGACAAGCCGTACAAAAGGGATATGGATGGCCGAGATTCGCGAGCCAAACAAGCACTCCCGGAGACTCCGGTGACGGCACTGTGCTGCAATGCACAGTTAGAGCATTTCACATGCGCCGAAGGGGTTTATCTTGGTCTAGAAAGCATTTGGATTCCCTTTCACAAAGTCAAAAAAAAAAAAAAAAAAAAAAGTGTTAACTGTTAACGTTGACCGTCAATACACATTTATGAACAATATTTTAATAGGCGTGTCTTGTTCACGCGCGCTTGTGTGACCGTGCAAAGAATTCGGTTTTCAAAAAGCGCGAAAGCTGAGCTAGCAGAACCACGTTTTACAGAAGATGGTGACTATTCTTAATTTTTTAAAGATGGTGCCTCCCACATGAATAGAACCAGGTTTTTCAAAGATGGTTCCTCCCACATGAATATACTATTCTTAATTTTTTAGTGGCTCAGGGACGCAGAAAAAAGCAAATGAAAAACTCTTCCAACATTTCGGAACCACCTCGAAACGGAAGTCAACTTGTATTGATCATGCAAAGCGAAGAGGGAAATGAAGCAGCAGACGGTTCTTCTTCAGCTCCAAAGCAAAGCTCAATGGAGTCTCCCAACAGATTGCCAGCTGAAATTTCCAATGAGACTCAAACTACCAGAAAGTCATTCAATCGGCCGTCACTTATCTCCAAACCCAAGTCCAGAAAGTCGTTCAACAGGTCAGTTCTCTCCAAGCCCAAGTCCAGATTTGGGGAACCGTCAGTGCCCATTGACTCTGATTTGTTTGAAGAGAGCAATAGTGTGGAAAATTCACCTCCTAATAGTAATATGGGTTCATTCAATAGGGCCAATAATAATTCCCCTGATTTTAGAACTGTCTCCATCAGCTCTGCATGGAACCCAGTAATGGCGTCTCCAGGCAGGGCCAAAGCCAAAGAGGAGGACGAAAAGTTTTACAAGGTGATCAGGGTATTGATTGAGTGGACTGTTTTCTTGTGCATTTTGGGTGTTTTAGTGGCTAGCTTGACTGTCGAGAAACTCGAGAAGCTTAAGGTTTGGGGGTTGGAGTTTTGGAAATGGTGTGTGCTTATGATGGTAGTATTCGGTGGCACGCTGCTCACATATTGGTTCACGCATTTCGTAGTCCTTTTCACCAAGAGGAACATACTGCTCAGGAAAAAGCTGTTGTACTATGTTTATGGAGTGAAGAAGAGTGTTCAGGTTTTCATGTGGTTGTCTTTGGTTCTTCTAACGTGGTTACTATTGTTCAATCCTAGTCGTCATGAGATTAAGCGATCAAAGACTGGTACCAAGATTTTGAAATATGTTACTTGGACTCTTGCTTCGGCTGTTATTGGGGCATTTCTGTGGTTGTTGAAAACTCTGTTGTTTAAAATCGTAGCACTTAAGTTCCATCTGCGCCACACCTACTTTGATAGAGTTCAAGAGTCGATCTTCCATCAGTACATTCTTCAGACACTTTCAGGGCATCCAGTTATAGAGGAAGCCAAGAGGATCGGGAGATCACCGAGCACTGGCCAACTGAGTATCATAAGCACCAGGAAGGTCATTGATGTAGGAAAGCTTCAAAAGATGAAGCAGGTTTCGGCTTCTACCATGGAGGTGTTGGTGGATGCACTTTCAAGTTCAGCAGGGCTATCCACTTTCTCTTATACGTTGGATCGAGACAGAGGACTTAAACAGAAAGAAATGCAGATTGTCAATGAGATTCAAGCAATTGCTGCTGCCTCCCATATTTTTACCAATGTTGCTCAGCGTGATTACGAGTGAGGAAAAAAACAAACCCAACTGAATTATTACTTTAATTGTGATATTCCTGGTGTCCTCTTATCATATGTATTTAGTCTTTTGTTGGATGTCTTGCATATGAGAATAGGTACATTGAGGAGGACGACCTCAGGAGGTTCATGATTAATGAAGACGTGGAACTTGTGTTTCGATTGATTGATGTCGGAGAGATGGGAAAAATTGACAAAAGAGCTCTAACAGATTGGGTGGTAAGACCTTTTATCTTGTGTATTTCATCCATTGATTCTATAATATTCATGGAGTTGTACACTTGTGCTTAATGGTCATGCTAAATAGAGAACTAATATCATCATGCATGTCTTTCAATTGGAAAACATTATTATGGCTAGCTAGGATAGCCGCTTCTGTTCAGTTACATTCTTTTCCTACATCATTTAGGCAAGCATAAACAAAGCAAAAGGAAATCTGCAAGATGAAAAACTAAAGAAAGAACTAGTCATGTAACGCTTTCAGTTGGTACCGCAATTGAGTTGTATGATGAGTTATATGACTTAGATGATTCTGTATTACCTTAATCTGATCTTGTCCAGGTCAAGGTCTACAATGGTCGCAAAGCATTAGATCATGCTCTAACTGACACCAAAGCAGCTGTAAAGCAATTGAACGAAATTGTGACCGGCATCCTGATTGTTATTATCATTGTTGTGTGGCTTATATTAATGGAAGTTGCAACCACGAAAGTACTTGTTTTCATCTCATCACAGCTCGTATTGGCAGCCTTTATCTTTGGAAACACTTGCAAGAACATATTTGAAGCCATCGTATTTGTCTTTGTAATGCATCCATTTGATGTTGGTGATCGCTGTCTTGTTGATGGTGTTCCGGTAACTTACACAACTCATAACACTTATTTTGTTATGTTGATATTTCCTGTACCCGTGTTTTAATACCTGGTTTGTAACCTGACAGCTGAGGGTTGAGGAGATGAACATCCTTACCACAGTTTTCTTGAAACTAAATAATGAGAGGGTATATTATCCAAACTCAGTTTTATCAACAAAGACCATTAGCAATTATTATAGAAGTTCAGACATGGGAGATACCGTGGATTTCTCAATCGATTTAATTCCAGTTGACAGAATTAACCTGCTGAAAGCGAGAATAAAGAGGTCAGTTCTTTGAAATTTTTACTTGTGTGTGTTTCTGTCACACTATCACTCACTCCTCTGTTGTTTACTGTTTAATTTCTCTGTAAATTTGTAATTTGTTCAGTTATTTGGAGAGTAACCCGCAGTATTGGCACCCAGATCACAATGTGGTGGTGATTGAGATTGAAAATGTGAATAAGTTAAAGATGGCACTCTATTTTAATCACACTATGAACTTTCAAGAATTTAGGGAAATAAATAAGCGGAGATCTGAGCTGGTGATTGCATTGATGAGAATATTTGAAGAGCTAAACATCGTATACAATCTGCTTCCTCACGATGTCAGCGTGGCCTAAGGAGCTCAAGGGTCCAAAGTAAACTTGTCTGGGATTGATGAGGTCTTACTATACTCATTGGTATTTTAGATTATGTTTGATGCGAGTTAATATCGACTTATCTAGCCTTCTCTGTATGTAAATTTGTTGTGGCCTGTTGTAGTAAGTTCCATCCGCAATTCTGCAGTTCTTGATATGATATATTACCTTCAAGAGAGGACTTCCCAAGGGATTACTTACAGAACTCCCTTTTCAATGAGTAATATTAGGTGAACTACTTTTTTTAATATTGCCTGCATTCCATCTTACATGGCAACTGCTGTAGCAGAAAGACCAACTTATTACATAATTTCATTAAATAACATGGCTCTGCCACATTAACTGTCACGTAAGATGAGATATAAGTGGTACTTAAAAAAGTAGTTCACATAACATTATTCATTTTCAATCGCATTTTGATAAATCAATCATTTATGTTTTAGGTCTCTTCAAATATATCACTTATGTAAATTTTGAGCGCCAAATTGAAAATCATGAAACACAAGCATACACGCAATGGTGACAGCCAAGCAATAATTTCAATGCAGGTTTTCTGTATTATGAGTTTCAACGCTTGTGGTTGGATAGTTTGCAAGCCTACGGCTATGGCCTGGTTGTTGGGTGCACCCAATTGAGTTGGGCCTTAATATATTCTTAGGATTTGGGTTTGGGTCCTATTAACTGGATTGTGGCCATGTTTGGGCTTGCATGCTTTTGGATTAGTATATGAGATTGTGGTGGCTTTTGTATTAAAATATGGGATCATGATTGGTTTCCTGTCTTATTTTTGTGGGCTCTAATATGGAATTTCAAGTTTCCTTTTTTGGATTAAATTCAATTTATCTCTGAATTTTAAGGATAAAATTTGGTCCTTAATTTTTTTTTTTTTAATCACGTTTGTCCTCGTACACTCAAAGAATATCACTCAAGTCCAAATTTTGAATTTGCCTCCAAATGTGACATCACTATAGCCGTTGGCGCTAACAATGGGTCAACTTTTAACGGTTGTCTCCTCATTTTTGAGGAAATGTCTAAAATATCCTCCATTACTTTTTTATTTTTATTCAATTACAACCTAATTACAGAACCCTTAATCGAACTCGATCTCTAAACACTCACTCATTCTCTCTCGCTCTCTTGCTCGCATCATCTTCAACCTGTCGAAACCCATATTAAAAAAACTCAAATCAAGCTATTTCTAGGTTAGAAGATCAATACGAAGGTACACGACATGGCTAGGGCAGATGATTTGATACAATAATCGCATTAAGAGCGATATTGGACCTTGTGGGCCTCATGATTTTGGTGTGTATAACGTCGTAAGTCAAAATATTTCAAAGCCTTACACCACACATGCAATGACTGATGACAAAGCAGCCTCCAATAGTCCAATCTGGGTTACGCCAACCTTTAAGCTCTAATAAGATTTGCCTTTTGTACTGTTATTGGTTCTTATATGTTGCTTCAAGTTTTTTTAATCTAACTTTAATATTTGGTTTTTAACTCTACCTTTTGGTATTTGGTACCATCTGCAGGTTCTTTTGGCTTGGCTAAGTTCAGGGGCTGATCAAATTTAAGTTTCTAAACTAAAGTATGGTTGGTGTATGGTTGTTGTTGTGAAATAAAGTATGGTATGTATGCTATTCATCTGAAATAGAGTTTCTACAGATGCTTTGTTCAATTATCGATTACAAATTTGATAGCATATCGTTGTTGTTCTTTTGCCCCCAGGGAAAGGTGTAAAGAGATAGCATATCGTGCCATGGGGCCAATATAAAACCAAGATTGCCCTTTGTTCAATTATATCAATTACAAATTTTTTGTGTCATTTGTGGCTCGTCTGATGTGCTTCCGGCCACTCCTGGCATTTCGTGTTGGTTTACAATGACCTTTCCGGCTAACACAGTTCTATAGTTTTTTAAAGTGATAGATCTTTTCTAAAGGAGTACTCAACGTACAATCTTGATTATATAATGCATAGAGTAATTGAAACTTTAACTACTCGTTACCATGTGAATGCGCAGTGTCTAGTTCTACATACCTAAGTGCTGAGACCTCTTACAATGAAACAATGTCTGATGCAATGGCAACTAGTGGATTCTTTACCAGTTTCAGTGTCATGAGGGAATAGATTCAAATATATAAAATCAGACACCTCAATTCCACTAAAAGTTGTGCAAGCATTAGCTAAACAAGCAAATTAGAAACTTAATTAAGACTAAATTATAACAAGAAAAACAAAATAAAAATAAAAGACACATACACCTCATTGCCTCAAGGCTCAAGCTCATATAAATTAATTATGGAGAATCCAAAAAAAAAAAAAAAAACCAGCTTAAATGAACATAAAAATTCACAAACTCTGTTGCTCTCTTAGTGCTTATAATATAGTTATCTCTGAATCTTGAATTTCATAAAGGTAAGGAAAGCAGACTCTTCATATTTGATCATGTAAAACTCGAACTCCTCCGCAAGGGCTCGTATCTGCTGCAAACCACAACGCCTGCATCTATATCAAGCATCTCATATCTGCTGCAAACCGCATCTTTGACATTGTCATTTGTGTCAAGCAGCTCCTCCTTTTTGCAATCGAACCTCATCAAGCACTGATTCATCTTATTGTCCCAATGGTCCACCACAAATGTACCACTCTCCGTATAGAAGATGGGTGACATGATAGAAAAGCTAGAATTTCCTTTGTGGTCATCCTCTGCAATGCTCGTCTGTTTGGCCACTTGTCTGATAGGATTGCAGGAGTGTTTCAATCTTGAGTTCAGACTGATATCAGTTTCCAGTCTTGGCGATCAGTTTTCAATCCTAAATTAGGATCGATATCACATTCCAATCCTAGTGTCTTAATATGCCAAACCCCATACCTCCTTCAACTGATTGAAATCGGCACTAAACTCAAATACCTTGGTCCAATTAAGCTTCTCCCGTCTCCCAAAACTCAATATATATATTCTCCAAACCAGGGAACCACGTTCTAGAGAAAGAAATCAGCAAGCTTCCCAATAGTGCGTATAAATTTGTATGAATTTTGTGAACTGAATTCTGGGTATTTAGCGAACCTGGTATTCTACACTCGGGAGCTCACGAGTTGGGGGATTTGGGAGCTCATGAGTTGAATATAAGGACTCTTGTGGCACAAACAATGATGCATTGTTAGAGAGCAATTATGCACAGTAGAGGAAACTAGTTCTGTGGCGGATGCTATGGCTTTGATTGGGCATATTGCTGGGCAATATGTTTTCAGCTGTGCATGTTGTTCAGATTTGGCAGCATGTTTTTTCCGTTCAGTGCCTATGCAGGGGCTTGTCTACTTAATCTTGAAGCTTCTGGTTGTGAGGGTTTTCAGCTGTATTCAACTTTTCTTTATGAAAAACGATTGGATTTTTTTTTTTTTTAATTTTTTTTGGCGGGAGGGATACAACAAAGAAACAAGAAACAGAGGAAAAGAAATCAGCTGAACAGAGCTAACCCCTGCTAAACAAGACTAGGAGATTGAGGAGGGCAAGGGAGCTCATCATACAACAGAACACTAGTCAGAGAGGAAGGAGGGTTAACTACCCAATCTAGGGGACATTTTCCTCTATAAGCAAGACTGCAAGAGCAGCAGCAGGAAAAAAAAAAACGATTGGATTTGACACAAGAAACAAATCAAGAACTCTTTGAATGCATCATCTCTCATTTGCCCCTCATTCTTGGATCTGTAGCAACTACCAAAATTGCTTTGCCATAAAATAAATAAATCAACTTGTGGTTCAAGGGGATTGAAATTCATATCAAATTTATACTTGTTTCAGATGTCATCGGAGCTTTGAACTTGTAATTGATCAGACTTCTCAGAGAAACAGGGGGTCAAACCAAACAAAACAGAATCAATAACCAGTCTATTTCAAGGTTATGCCCTCAACTCCATTCAGTTTATTTTAGTTCAAGAACAAAACTTTAAAGAATCAGAAATTTCAACAACTGTAAATTTCAAACCTTTGCACTTGTATATTCGCATTCCAAAGAGTGTATATATGAACACTTGTCATGATGAGGATACAAACGAAGATGTGAGCAGATAAATATATAACTCACGTCAAAATCACCATGCAACACAAAACCACCCGACCCGACCTAGTGGATAAACTAAGGATCAAACTCCTGTTGAGTTGAGAACTCATAGGTCACAAAAATGGGTGCGAATACGAACTCTTCTCCATAACTTACCAGTTCACTCTGTAACTGCCGCACTTTGCAAAATCAAATGCATAGATCATGCTTTCTAACTAAAAAGTTTATTGGCAGCTTTGTGTCTCCAAACACCATGGACGGGCAATCCTCCGGCCGAGTTACTGCTCCCATCTAATTGTTCACCCCCATCATCTGGCTGAGGATCAGAATTTCTAAGATCCAAGAGAGATGCAGCAGAGCCATCACCCAAGCGAACTCTATGGAATTTTGAGGTTTTCTTCCGCTGCTTGCTTCCTCCACCACCATCTCCTAGATGTGGATTAGATCCACTAACAGCTTGTACCGAATCCTTTTGGCTCCTCGGCTCCGTTAAGGCTTGACTGCGAGAATTTAATTCCTCCTGGCGTGCATTAACTATCAGCTTTGATTTGCCTTTGGCTGCACGGTATCCATCCTTCGACAACACCTCAACCGCTTCTTCTGAAGGCCTGTAGTTTGATTGAAGTTCCCTTACAGAATTAATAATGCTATCTGCTAGTGTGTCCTTTGAACTACTGTTTTCCACTTCAAGACTCTTCCCTTTAGCCTTACTGTTTTCTGTTTCTGAATTCTTCCCTTTACCTTTCTTAGAATCTTTCAATCGGACACTTCCCTGAGACCATCCATTCTCTTGTGCACCATTGTTTCGTACACTGTTATTGTAGGCATCAATCAGCTCTCTCTGCTTCTGAGTATCAGGGCAGAGTCTAGCCAAGTCAAGGACAAGATGCAACATGCCAAACTGTCGAACAAAATCTAAATATACTTCTGTGTCAACTAAACCCTGACGATACTGCCCAGATATGTCCTTAAAAATACTGTATTTTTCTTCGTCAAACTCAACGGCAGCACGAATCTTTTCCACCAAGGACTTGTTAGCAGTTTGAACATCCACTTTCAATACAGGCTGACTAGTTGGCTGGCTAGTTGAGGGCACCTTACGTACTTGTGCTGCAGAAACTGGAGGGAAATTGGAAATGGAAGGTTTAACAGATCCATTCTCGACCAAATTAGGGGCAGATGCAGAATGGCTAATCCTAGCAGAGTTGGTGTTGAATGAATCCCGCGAAGAACCAGATGATGAGAATCCAGGAACTGTTGTCTGTCGAGTCACAACTTGGGCCTGAGCAGAATTTGCATAACTGGAAGGTCCTTGTCTATTCCCAAAGGCCATCTTGTTCTGACCAGAACTACGTGATATTAAAGGTGAAACCTGTGCTGTAGGCCACGCCTGAGCTGAACTAGTAGGCGGTACTACAGGTGCACGCCCCGCTGCTGGCCAGGCCTGACCCGAACTAATAACAGGCCTAACAGCCACCTTGTGATTGTTTTGACGGCGGAGATGTGCTGCCATGGTGTTATTAGGCAAACCATCCGAGATAGGTGTTGATTGACTGCTTCCAGGTGCGAGGGGAGGAAAGGAAGAGTCCTGCAAAGGTGCTTTCCCAGAACTTTGCCCCAAGGCTTGAAGGTACCTTGAGGATGCTTCAGCATCTGTTATACTTAAGGATTCAAATGGATTAATGATTGGATCAATATCACTTGTATCTCCAAGATCTGAAGCAGCGTGCCCAGTGGACGAGGAAGGACCATGGAATGTGCTATCATCTGCAGTAGATGTCTCCAAACTTGCTTGAATTGCCATAGAAAGTTGATTATCAGAAGAATCATGAGATTCACGACGAAATGGCCGACCTCTTCCACGCCTATTATCTTGTTCACTACTTCGTCGATATCGGAAGCTAGTTGGTATCTGCAACAGATATAAGCAAAAATATTACAATCAGTATAGAAATTCACCAAAACAAAATCTGAGTTGAGAGCAGGACTAGCCAGCCTAGCTGAACAATGCAAAATATAAACAAGGAAAATAATATACTTACCTGGAGAGCAGCATTACGCTTGGAACGAGACATACGCCCCCCATGTTCAATAGTATTGTGCCTCTGTAGAATAAACAAGGTAAGTGAATCAAATATATAAGAGACAGGAACACAACGACAAGTTTGTCAGGCTCTAAGAGGTCACCTTCATTTCTGCCTCAGATTGGAAGACAATAAACTTTTTGGCAAGACAGGACTCATCTTCACATAGGAAATGGCCTTGGCGGAAGTGCATCTATTAAATAAAAAATGAAAACATTCACAACAATTATAAGGCAGCCCAACAATATACAGCAAGTATACAAATAACAGTAGATCTGATAACTTGCCTCGAGATCATCATAGTTCCTATAATATTCATATTGTCCAGGACTGCATTTATCAAAAACAGATCTCATGTTAGCTTAACATTATCTTAAATTGTAACAAGAAAGTTAGAACTCTTCTCAGAAAAATATAGCTTGGTTACCTATGGCATAAATGACATTTAAAGTGTTCGGTACCCATGTGGGTGTACAGTTCATTATCGCCATAGAATGGAGTTCTGCAGAACTCACACATAGGATGTCCCATAAAGCCCCCTCTTTCACTCTCACTTCCATCAACTTCAGAGTCACCTGTACCTATATGCTGCTTCAACTGTGCTTTACTATATAGCTTTTGTTCACAAATAAATACCTGAGATGAACAAAAGAAGATAATTAGATCACAAAGATAAAAACCAAAGTAGACAAGAAGGAGACCATAGAGAAAAATCTTTGCTTGAAATGTAAATAATAGATAAATCCCAAGACACCATCTCCAACGCTCCCATATATATATATGCATTCTACCTTCCTCGCTTCCAAACATAGAGGGCACATAGACAACCTATGTTGGTGGTATAAATGGCCCTTAAGCTGTTCAATGTTCCGAAACCTCGGGCGACGCCTTGAGTTATCAATTGATTGCTCCTCCAGCTTGTCACATTCACTGCATGAAAGCTTGCACATTGCCTTGATCATCTTGTAGTGATCCACATCATCGAAAAATGCTTGTGTGTCTTCATGGTACCAGTATGGTCCCAAGCGACCCTCCCTCCCTTGGGATGGCAAGACCGAGAAGTCCTTAATCATCTTTGTATAGTCTCCTAAAGCCTGCAGAACATAAAAAAGTCTCAATGTTTGTGTATAAAGAACCGAAAAGGCAATAGAAGGCAGAACAAAATGGCACATGTATCGAAGATCGAAGAAGCTCGAAAAGGCAATAGAATCAGATAGATAGTATCAAAAGTGCAGCGGAAACAGGAACACCCACAATTTGGGACTAAACTGAGAAACCAGAAATCCATAAAGATCGAATTTTGAGATAAAAGATTGGAACTTTGGGGACAAAATGGGGGAATTTTGGAAGGTGAAATTGGAATGGGAGAGTGACCGACCTTGGTGACGAAAACGACGTCGCAGTCGGTCTTGCAGATGCAGCAGCGGCGATCGTCGCAGATGAAACGGAGGCGGGCGACGCAGGTGGAGCAGACCTCCTTGTGGCCGCAAGCGCCGTAGGCAACCCATTCGAGGGAGTCGGCGCACACGGCACAGCTATCGTCCATGGCAATCGGGAGGAGGAGAAGATCTAGGGTTTTTGGGAACGGAGAGGAAGGTAAAGTGTTTGTGGAATTTGGGAAGAAGAGGAAAGGATACTGACTGCGCTGACGATTAGTTTTTCTTGAGAGAAAAGGAGAACGCGATATTCCAAAGGTTTTTATGGAAGGCGATGCTTTTCTACTCTGTTTCCCGAGAGAGCCTGCCTCGCGAAGTTAACCAGGGGGCAATTTCGTAATCCAGGATATATAATAATAAGGGAAAATTTCGCAAACAGTACACCAAGTAAAGGCCACTAATAATTCTTATACATAAAGTTTCAAACCAAACATTTCGGTACACGAAATCTGAAACTCGACCCATTATCAGTACACGAAGTCAATTTTTGACACTAAAATGTCCATTATGCCCTCAGTTCTTTTTTTTTTTTTAATAAATTTTTTTTCTGTTATTTTTTTTTCCTTTGTTTTTTTTGTTTTTTTTTTTCCTTAGTTTTTTCTGTTATTTTTTTTCCTTCGTTTTTATCTCTTTCTTCTTCCTTCTTCCGGGCTCACTCCCTCGCTTCCAACGCCGCCTTCCTCACCTCCACACTCACTCCCTCGCTTCCAACGCCGCCCTTGCCCTCCAATTGGTGAGATTTATGGTCCTACAGCTTATATTTGTAACTTAGCCAATATTTGGTCATGTGAAAAGAAAGAAAGAGATAAAAATGAAGGAAAAAAAAATAACAGAAAAAACGAAGGAAAAAAAAATAACAGAAAAAACGAAGGAAAAAAATTAACAGAAAAAAAAATTTATTCAAAAAAAAAAACTGAGGGCATAATGGACATTTTGGTGTAAAAAATTGACGTCGTGTACTGATAGTGGGTCGAGTTTCAGATTTCGTGTACCGAAATGTTTGGTTTGGAACTTTATGTATAAGAATTATTAGTGGCCTTTACTTGGTGTACTGTTTGCGAAATTTGGGAATTTCTTTTTGGTATGATACTCAAATTAGGGATTTTTTTTTTTTTTTTAAACCAACGTTGGTGTTCTTTGACTTCTTTCCACCTCTGAGAATGATATTAGTAATTAAAAATAATTAATGTATCTCAAATAATTAAATCAATTGTGGTTTTTTTTTAAAAAAAAAATATGCCTTAAGACTCTCGTGAGAGAGAAATATCGCCTCTCTCCCTCTTCGGTGAGGGGTGACAAAACCTCCTTGCCTGCACCTCCCCTCGGCTAGTAGCAGCGACAAATCTCCTATAACTCTGTAAGAGATGACATCTTCTTCCCTTGTGGCGACGGCGGCCAGGGCTGGACCCGGTACAAAACCAAGCTAATTGGGCCTGAGCCGAGTACCAACCAAAGTTTGGCCGGTTAGCTAAATCTTGGACCGAAACCAACCATTAAAAGTTGGTTACCGAAAGTTCGGTATACCGCACTTGTCGGTTGGGTTTGGTCGGTTTGTGCCTGAAACCGAGATTTTATTGGGCTTGATTTCATCCAAATTTGATTGTTGACCAGACCATTTGAATTGTGTTTTTATCTGTTTTCTAAACCCATTTTAAACCGTAATCTATCAATCTCTTAATAAAAGCCATTACAATATTAAGTTATAATCATACAAGTTGAAATATGAGTTCCTGCATGGAACTTAGAAGTTACAAAAACAGAAAGAAAGAAACTGTCCCAAATAAATTATACCAATACATAATGCAGAGAAAAGAAAAGTTACTAGAAAAGTAGGAAGCAAAGCAATTTTCACTTTTCAGCACCATTAGAGCAACTCCAACAGTTTCCCCATATTTTGATTTTTCTCTATTTTTGGGAAAAAATGAGATTCTTTTGCTCCAACAGATTCCCTATAATTATCCCTATTTTATAGATAATAAGGAAAGAGAAAACCAAATTCCCTAAATTTACAGCAATCTCTAAAATTTAAGGAAGAATTATGGAGATTTTAGAGATTGCTGTAAAATAAGGAATCTGTTGGAGTTGGAGAAGAAAAAAAGGCTAAAACTTTGACTTTTACTTCCCTATGATACAGAAATTATAGGGAAGCTGTTGGAGTTGCTCCCATTACATGAACAAAATGGCTATTTTTGCAAAGCACAGCAGTCTTCAGTCTTCAGTTTTCAGTCCTTGAATTGGTTTGGGGACTTGCTTGGGCAGAAGTAGGGATGGGGAATCCTGACTCCAAGTCTTGATAAACAGCATTCACTGCAATATATAATAAACACACTAGATTAGCATAAAACATGATTGCAAAATTGAATTAAAAAATTATAATCAAAATTGGTTTTTACCGCACTCAAATTCCTCCAAGGCCTGATACAGTTCAATCTCATCTTGGCTGGGATCCTTGTAGAACTTTGGTGGTTCACCTCTCATCCAATCAGCAATACAAACAAGTGCTTTAGCCATCTCCAGATTAAGGAGGCTCTAAATGGATCTACAATTATTGATCCCAAACTGAAGGCAAGTTGATACAATTGATCAAGGGATTGCAAATATATCCTTCGCAAGTTTAGCTAAGATTGGATAGGTGGATTCATTCCCTTTCCACCAAACTGCAACGTCAAATTTTTTAATAAAAAGGCTAACATATCTATCAGATAGATATTAATCAACCTCATTACAAATGCTATTATGGTGTTGTGCCATCCTCTCTTGCATGCAGTCCCTTGCAATCTCATCTTGACTTTCATCCATGTCTGTTAAATCCATCATATCATCTCCTTCAAAGTTAGTAGGTATGTCTGCAACTTGGTTGCCGTCTTGACCTTTATACTCTTGATACATCTACATTAGAACTCTCCTTAGTGTATTATTAATAGATTGTATTGCAGCAGCGCTTGCTTTGACCTTTTCAAGGCTTTTCTTTCCCATTGTAGCTTGTATCTAGGGTAGTACATTGGCAATCATTATTATTTGGTTTGTCGACTCAAAATTGCCATAGTACTTGTTAAACTTGGCCTTCATTGAAGTTGCCACCTGGACTAAAACAGGATCTTCCGACATCATTTTTTTGTCTATCTCATATTGCAGTCCTATCATAACAGCAAACAGTACGTTAGATGTAACTGATTTCCATGCATTGAGCTTAATGGTGACATCGTAAAACTTCTTTAAGAACACCATAAAGGCTTCAACATTTTTCCAATCTGCTTCACGAGGAGGTACTACTACTCTTGATTGCCCACCTTTGCCCTTCTCTTTGAAGTAAGCCTGAAATTGCGGATCTTCATCAGCCATTCTACCAAACAAAGCCTCATACTTGAGTCCTGCTTTAAGCATCAAGTAAGTGCAATGCCACCTTGTAATTACATGCAAAGGAACATTGACATTTGCCCTCAAGTGTTCAAGCACTGAGAACTCCCTAAACTTGTCAAGTCTTTCGGAAGAACTCCTAATGTACTTGACACAGTGCCAAATGGCTGCAATACCTCCCTCTAGCTCATTAATATCATCCTTAACTATTAAATTAATGATGTGGCAGCAACATCTCAAGTGCAGATATTCCCCATCAAACATTAGGGTCTTGTAACTCTTCAACCTCTTCTTCATGTGGACAATAGCCAAATCATTAGCACTAGCATTGTTCACAGTAATGGTGAACACTTTGGTTATCCCCCATTGCTTAGACAATTCTGTAGTACTCTGCCTATCTCTTCCCCCTTATGACTAGTTATGACATAAAAGTTGATGATTCTTTTGTGCAAAACCCAATCACAGTCCATAAAATGGGCAGTGAGTACCAGGTCAATATTCTATATTGACATCCAAGTGTTCATCGTTATTGAAATTCTAGTCTCAGTCATGGCTAACTAACTCATAAGTGTTCCCTTTTCTAGCTGGTATCTATCCCAAATTCATTTAGCTATCTGCTTTCTATTCAAAGGTGTCCATCTTGGTTGCAGCTCATGTGCAACTGCCTTAAACCCATCCTTCTCCACATGCCTAAAAGGAAGCTCATCCTAATTATGTACTCAATACATTTCTAATCACATCTTGTCGGGCTGAATGAGTGATACTGAATAGCTCTAGAAACATTGTCTCTATTAAGTTTACTCTGCCTAGGGTCAAAAGGTTCAAACAGAGGACAGCTAGCACACTTCCTAGAGTGGAATATCATGGAACTTGTACCATTTTTCTTAGTACAACACTGGACCCTCTCTTGACAATAGTTGCAGGTACACCAACTGGGATCAATATCTTCAGTTCCAAGGATCTTACATTTATTGAAATGATCCCACTGAGGACTAGCATAGGTAGCTTTTCTTTTTTGCCCTGATTTGGGTGGTAAAGATGCAGCTATTTTAGGTTCAGTAGTTACACCTGAACCTGACCCTAAGTTTGGTGTTTGATTTTGTACAGCAGTATAGTGTGCTCTGCTTTAATTACATTCAACTAATTCAAGGCAGAGGTTATGGAGGTACTTGAACTACTTGAGAGACTAGCAGAAAATGTAGGTTCCATATCTAAAGAATAAACACAGAAAAGATGCAAAACATCCATTATCATTATCAACCACATAAATAAGAAGTCAACATAGTATAAACTTATACAACTTTTTTTTCCACTCCACAAAAGTCGGAACTGTGTAGGGGAAACTTTTGAAACCTAGGGTTTAGCCGCCTTAGGTTTAAGGTTTCTGCATCGCCATCTCCAGTCAGTAGGTCGAGGACGCATCTGTCATCTTCTTCAAATATGAATATCTTGATATGGAATTGTCAGGGGATTGCGAATCGGAAAACTCGTCATGTGCTCAAGATTCTCATCCAGAAGCACCAAGTCCACGCTGTGTTTTTGAGTGAAACCCATTGCACCAAAGAACAATACTAGTCCCTTCCCCGATCAGTGGGACTCCCACATATTGTCCAATTTGATCGGGTCGGCAGATCTGGAGGGCTGGCTTTTCTCTATGATGACTCGATCTCAGTGTCTGTGAGAGATGTTAACTATTTCTATATTGATGTGGATGTGAAGGATTCGTCTGAGGTGAAGTGGCGGTTTACTGGCTTTTATGGCCATCCAGAAACGGGACAGCGGCATATTTCGTGGGATCTACTGCGCTCTCTGGCAGGGAATACATTGGAGAAATGGGTTGTTGCCGGACATTTCAATGAGATACATGAACTGGGGGAGAAATCTGGTGGTAGAATGCGTAGTTCAAACCAGATGAATGCCTTTCGTCAGGCTCTGCTGGACTGCAACCTTGCAAATATGGGAGCGGCAGGAGGAAGGTTTACTTGGAGCGATTCTAGTAGCAAGGAGAGATTAGATTGTGGTGTTTGTTCTCCCGCTTGGTTATCGGAGTTCCGTTGCTCGGTCCTTAATCTGCCTCCTAGTAGGTCAGATCATACCCCTTTACTACTGGAAGTCCACAAAGAACAGGCTGTGAATCGCTGGGGTCACAGTCAATTTAAGTTTGAAGAAATGTGGTGTTCACATGAATCCTTCTCTCAGGCGGTAGAAGAAGCGTGGGCTGTCCCATAAATTGGAAGCCCAATGGTGCGGCTGTGCAGGAAAGTTAAAGATACAGGGAATTACCTATTGGCATAGGATCATACCACCTTCAAGGGCCGAAGGGAGGAACTGGAATAAGTTCGAATGTAGTTGGATGTCCTACTGCAGAAACCTTTTGACCCGGAGGACCAAGCTGTGAAACTCCAGTTATCTAAACGTCTGAATGAATTGATGTCTATTGATGAGACTTATAAGCATTAGCGGTCGAGGGCTATATGGCTTAAGGAAGGGGATAGGAATTCCAAGTTTTTCCATAGGGGTGCCTCTAACCGAAAGCAGAAGAATAGGATTAAAGGCTTGTTTAATAGCAACAGTATTTGGCAGGAGTCCCCGAAAGCTATTGAGGAGGTGGTAGTTACCTATTTCTAGTAGTGTTTCGCTAGCCAAGAACCAAATCTTGAGGCTCAAGATGTGGTTCTGCAGTCCATTAGTGCTAGAGTTACAGAAGGAATGAATGAGGCACTATTGGCTCCATATAATGCAGAGGAGATCAAGCAGTCCCTTTTCCAGATGCATCCATCTAAAGCTCCGAGACCAGATGGAATGTCACCTTTCTTTTTCCAGAAATACTGGGATTTAGTGGGATCGGAGGTATGTAGAGTAGTTATTTCTTTGTTAACAACTAAAGAAATGCCGCAGGACTTAAATTTACACATGTGGTGCTAATTCCAAAAGTGAAGGAGGTTCAGAATATGTCGCAAAAGCGACCTATTGCATTATGCAATGTACTCTACAAGATTGCTTCTAAAGTCTTGGCTAATAGACTTAATATTTTTTTGCTAGAGATTATTCACAAAACCAAAGTGCTTTTGTACCAAAACGTTTGATTTCGGACAACACTCTAGTGGCTTCAGAACTTGCACACTACATGCACAGGTTACGTACAGGTCAAGAAGGCTTCTTAGCTCTCAAGTTGGACATAAGTAAAGCTTACGACAGGTTGGAATGAGATTTTTTGAAGAAGGTTATGTTGAAAATGGGTTTTGCTCATCAATGGGTGGACTTAATTATGTTTTGCCTGTCTACTGTACGGTATTCTTTCCTTATCAATGGGATACCAAAAGGTTTTGTCACTCCACTCAGAGGACTTCGTCAAGGTGATCCCATCAGTCCCTATTTATTTTTATTATGTGCTGAAGGGTTATCGGCCCTTATTTCTCGATCCGTGGGAATTGGTCAGTGGCAAGGTTTGCGTATTTATGATGGAGCTCCAGTCATTAGTCATTTGCTTTTTGCAGATGACAGCATGTTATACTCTTATGCCTCTCCTCATGACTGCTCTCGTATTCGGGATATTTTAAATGTGTACGAGTGATAGCTAAATTTAAAGCTATTGATTTTCCTTATTCTCCTGCAAATATGTCGATTGTAATATAGGGAAATAAGGGTCTCCCGCAGAGGATTAAGTTAAACTAAAAGCTTCAACAAAAGTCACAAAACGTGACTGCAGTTCCTACTGAACAGCAGTTGAAAAACAAACTAAGAATCTAACCAAAACAACCCAGAAAAATACAAAAATTTACAGAGACGTACTAGACACACAAGGCGTCTAGCACACAAAATTTGGTGAATTTTGGAGTTGAATTTATATATTAAATAAATATGGGAAAACAGAGAACAGAACGTAAAATAAAGAAAAGCTGATTTGAGAATGGTTGAGATCAAGATAATGAAACTAGCTAGGAAGGAAGTATCCACCCCCAACAATCACACACAACACACTTTGTCCAATTTGCTACCAATTATCTTAGTTGAAGACGCTCAGATTGGCTCGGTACGCTTGAACACAACCTATTACCCTTTCTTACTTTGTACGTTAGGCAGGAAGTGCTCTACACCTAGACTATTCCCAAGCAATGCAACCTAAAGGTACGTTTATTAGATTAAACATGCAGAGATCATTAAGTTTGAAAAGAGTTTGAGCAATCACTAGGCATCGCAAATAACTTAGAGCCTTGCTAAACCTAGGGTTTTGTTTACTTGCTAGTGAAAACTACCAATTACTTCTCTAGATAATTTGAGGAATCCAACTATTGATCCAGGCATCAAACAATCAAAGTATTAGAACCCTAGCATGCATACTAAGTAGGCCTCCAAAGCACACACACATAGAATTCATCAATGAGAAATCGGTAAACAAAACCTCAACTTTATTAATTGGAAAACAAATTGAATGTCAAAGCATGTTATGGATCATGTCTAGGGGCTTCAACTGCCTCCTAACTACTGGAAATTTAGTTACACATAATGGGAATCAAAAACACAAAGGAGTTCATGGAGAAAGAAGACAACAAAAATCAGAAAATTGGAAAATACGGATCGGCGATCGATCTCTGGTGTGCAGCGATCGATCGTTTTTGGCAAGGTTGTAGTTCTTCTTCTTCTCAAGCTCTTGTGCGTCTATGCTTCTTCGTATGTGAGATCCCCTTTTCTTCAACGTCCAAGGAGAGATTTTTTCAGTTTGTAACTCTTTCCTTCTTTTCTTTTGGGACTCTAACTCCTTGATTAATGTTCTGATTGATTTAGGATTCATTGACATCCTTCTATCCAATAGGAGCAGCCAAGAGAATTAATTGCTGAATATCTTTTTCTCCATATTGCCTTAAGCTTCCTTGATTCATCAAGAGTCCACAATTCTCCATCAATTGCACATATCTCCTTCCTTTTGCTCTTATTTCTTTCCTTACTTCGGAAAACCTAATAAACATAAAAACAACTAAATTAATCAGAAAATAAGATAAACTAACAAAGTAAATATGGGAATTAACAACATTATTATCGCATAATTATGCTCCTATCAAATACCCCCACACTTAGGCTTTGCTAGTCCCTAGCAAACAAAGAACTAACTAGAACAAAAGACACAGACCTAATATCTTCCAAACATCTCAGATAACTTATAATGCCCACAAGTATGGTCAACAAAATTCACGCAATCACATGTTAGAATTCACAACCTCACTTAAAAGCTAATTTATTTTGATAACCATAGTGCTAAAGTTATAATACATGAACAATCAAACTAGTGCAACAAAGGAGAACCAACTTATTCATGTGTCAAACAAGCGTCAACTCAATTTCTCACAAAGATGCTCTCAATTTCTTTTCACTCATGATTTTCTGACTTGATGTATAAGCATAGATTTCACTCAAGTTATATGTGAGAGGAATGATATAATAAGACAAACAAATAGCTCACATATGATAACAAGAAAGTAAGGCTTTTTCTGAAATTTTTTTTTTTACATATGATCCCATTATTGGAATGCCAAAACTCGGACGAAAGGCCAGTGACACCATATGCTCACCCCTCCACACAAGTCTCCACAAATTGAATGCACAACTTCAAAGATCAACAAGGTCTTTATTCAGGGTTGTAATGGGGCCAATGGTTAAGGTTAGAAGAAAGAAAGGATAGGAAATTCAAAGATCCTAAAGAACCTAGTGGAGCACTAGAAGAACATAAGAGATAAAAGAATCTTGAAACTCTTCAAGGTAATCAATCTTCGAACATGAAGCAAATAATTTTTTTCAAGGCCAGATGTCATCTTTTTGGCATTTGTTTCATTCTAAACCTTCTTTTAACACTTGTGAAATAGGACAAAGACCACATTTTCTTGAACATGCCTTCAATTCAAAATAAACTCCTTATTCACAAAATGGGGGCTAAAATCCATTCACACCTTTTTTTTCGCTTTTGCCGTATACTTTTTTCTTTCATTTTTTTTTCGTTTTCTTTTCGGCATACATGTATATTTTTTTTTATGGACAAGTCTTACCCCCACACTTGCTTACAAAAGTACCTCGAACATAAATATATCTCTAAAAATATTTGCTCCACTAATTCCTTCGGATAGGGTAATGATACATCTATACTAAGCTTAGGGTTAAGGAATTTGTGGTGATGAAACAAAAGGCTTAATGTAGGCTCAAGGGGGTCAACTAGAGGATTGCACATCTTGTGTGCATAAAAGGGACACATGTTAATTTGGCTATGATGGTAATCCTAGTGTCTTTATCCCTTCCCATCCATCATGCAATTCAACCATACGCTTCAAGAGGCTTTGGGGCAAGTTCTAGCATTTGTCCTTATAAAATATGCAAGTCGAATCCGAGTCTCAACCAAGATGAATAAAAGATGAGATCATGCAAAATCCTCGTCGAGAAAATAAGATGATTCTACACTAAGCACTCATAAAAGAAATAGCACATATACAGGATCAAAAGCTCACAAGGGTTTAAATCAATTTTAACCTGTCATAGCATGCATCCATCAATTCTCAAGTGTTACATTAATCCAACCATCAATGTATATATAAATCAAGCACAATAATCATCAAAATCTATTAACAATTATTTGAAATCAAGAATCTAACACATGCCTGCAATCCTTCTGTGACCAAAATATAAATCCGTAAAAAGTTCATGCTCATCATAGAGTTGGAAGACTCCTAATAAGACTCAAAGAAAAATAAAACCTAAAACTAGACTCTCTTTTTTTCTTCTTTTTGACGTTTTATAGTTTTTTTTTTTTTTAACAA
This sequence comes from Rosa rugosa, assembly GCF_958449725.1. Lineage (NCBI taxonomy): Eukaryota > Viridiplantae > Streptophyta > Magnoliopsida > Rosales > Rosaceae > Rosa > Rosa rugosa. Next base: position 10,532,965 of record NC_084825.1, read on the forward strand.
AGAATGACTCAAAAACAAATTGACAAATTTGTATTTTGTATTTCCCTCCCCCACACTTAAATTAGACATTGTCCTCAATGTATGGCAATATAACGCACAATGCACAAGGAAAGCATAGAGAAAGAAAATACAAAAGAGGGCAAGTAGGAAGATAAGAAAGGTTATAGAAAAGCTCCCCCTTGGAGACCTCCCACTGCTCACGACCTTTGGAGAAGACCAACGTTAGACACCATCTTCAAGGCACAAGGCCTTGACTTCCAAAATGTAAGCTCCGTGCTATATGGACTCCAAAAGAAGTGATTATGGGGTGAAAAGGAGAGAAGGAAGGAAAATTGCACTTTCCAACTTCGCAATTTTGCGTCATGAGGCCAACTTCCAGCCCTTATAACTTCTTCAGGGACAACCTGATGGATGTACTGCTACTGGGAGCTGAAAATTGGTGTTACAAGCTGTCTGTGCATATGTGGCACGTCTCCTAACTCCAAATACATTGAAAATGGCAGCCCTACAAAGTTAGAAGAAAAACAGAATGTTGCACAGAAAAGCTGAGAAAAGGACCTTTACCCATTCCAACCTCAATTCTGAAGGGTTACGGTGCTCCAATGGAGATGATGCTCTAGATCAATTTTGAAGTAGACATCGCAAGCTTTAAGTTCATATAAGGTTTGTCCTCATTGGACCCCCGGAAGTATTCCATGTTTTGCCCTTTATATGACCCAACTGCGCAGGTTCCTGCTCTGCTGGTCTGACCTTTCGGTACTCAAAGTAGAACTGGGAACGCATCAGAACTCCGAATCCAGTTCTGTAAAAACATACAAAAACTAGACTCATATATCTTTCTATTCATATATGGTACGTCTCCTGGTTCTGTCTGAGCTAAAAACTGAAGCCAGCCAAAGTTAACGGACTGCACAGCCTGCACTCTGTTTTCGAGCAGGAAAGTGTAACTGACTTGCCTTTCGTAATGGGTACACCTGCACACTCAAAAAACACATTAAAACGAACTAACGAAAATAAGCTTAAAAATAAAAACAAAAATTTTGGGTTGCCTCCCAACGAGCGCTTGTTTTAACGTCTTCAGCCTGACGGTACCACCAACAATTAGGCAAAGGTAAAGAAGCCTCCTTTCGAAGACTTCGCAAGAAATTTTGCCGTTTTCTTCATGAATGACTTTTTATTTGGATCAGGTGGATATGGGGGATCACCACTTGAAGTTCTCTTCAATGGAGGCTCAGTGAAACCACTTGAGGAAGGAGATTTGGTCGGAAGATAGCCCTTGCTTAGCTTAAAATCCCCACGAAGCGACCTATCATCAACACTCACACTCTCTATATTAGCTAAAGGAACAAATTCATTACAGAATATAGACTTACCTTCATGACATGGAAGTGCTTGTTGAGCAGCCATGGTTTCATTTAGACTCTTATGCATGGTTGTAGCCACCTTTTCCTCGACAATTGGTGGAGAATGACCATTGCTTGCCATCAGTAATAATTCCGAATCACCGAGATCCATGGCCTTGACTTTAGGTGATGTCCAAGTTCTAAGGAATCGAACATCTTCTCTTATTTGGCCACCATCACCTAAAAGATCTTGCTCATTAATTTGAGGCTTCAAGGGTTCAAACACCTTGAACGTCACTGTCTCCCCAAAAACCTCCATACTCAAAGTGCCTCTGAACACATCAATGTTGGTATGAGTTGTGGCCATGAATGGGCGCCCCAAAATTAATGGTAATGATGCAGGCATAGGCGCTTCCTCCATCTCAAGAACAAAGAAGTCTGCAGGCAAAATTAATCCATCCATACGTACTAGTACATCTTCAATTACTCCCCTAGGATAGACTATTGAGCGATCAGCTGGCTCAATGATCACCTTTGTCTCCTTTAGCTCACCTAGTTTAAGAGTTGAAAACACAGAATATGGCATTAAATTAATCGAAGCTCCTAAATCTAGTAAAGCATGATCAAACCTCTGTGCACCTATGGTGCATGGAATCGTGAAGCGTCCGGGATCCTTAAGTTTAGGTGGAAGCTTTCTTTGAAGAACAGCTGAGACTTCTTCACTAAGGGCCACTATCTCATTCCCATTAAACTTTTTCTTTTTGGTGCATAGCTCCTTAAGGAATTTGGCATACTGAGATACTTGCTTGATGGCATCTAGAAGAGGGATATTCACTTGGACTTTACGGAAAGTTTCCAAGACATCCTTCTCTTCTTGTTCTTTCTTAGAGCTCATGAACCTGCGAGGAAAAGGAATACATGAAGTAACCAACTTAGGAGGAGTAGGATCTTTTACCTTTGGAGGGGAAAAAACATGAACATTCTGATCAGCCCCCGTGAGATCGATCGTTTTTTCACCAGTGATGATTTTCTTTTCCTCCATTGTATTTCTTTGCTCCTCCTTCTCTTCTTGATCTTTCTTGGATGTTCTTTGGTGCCCAGAGACTTCTTCCAATTGTCTACCACTCCTTAAAGTGATTGAATTGAGCTCAGCCATGCTCCCATCCTTAGGATTTTGAATAGTTGTGCTAGGGAGGGTGCCAGGAGGTCTAGTTTGTATCACCGTTGCAAGTTGCCCAACTTGCCTTTCCAAGTTCTTGATAGCTTGTCCATGTTGCTGAGCTAAGGCATCTTGCTTTTGAAACTGAATCTCAGTCCTTTGGATGAAAGCTGCGGTGTCCTTTTGGAAAGATGCGGTGTTCAGAGTCATCTCCTTCACTAGTTCTTCCAAGGACTTGCTTGAGGATTGTTGAGGAGGAGTTTGTTGATAGACTTGCTGCCTAGCCCCTTGTTGGAATTCAGGTGGTCCATTGTAGACGCCTTGAGTAGGTCGAACCACGTTGTCATTACCGCCCCAACGGAAGTTTGGGTGATCCTTCCATCCCGGATTGTACGTGTTCGAGTAAGGGTCATATTTGGATCTTTGTTGCCCCATGTAATTCACCTGTTCCTCAGACATAGCAGACATAGGACATCTATCAGTAGTATGATCATAATAGGAACAAATAGAGCATACCTGAGGTGTTGCCTTAATGCCATTGCCTAAGGCATTCATTAACATGTCAATCTTTCTTTCCACAGCCACCATTTGGTTCCTTGAATCGACTTCATACACTCCTCGTCCTCTTGTACGTTTATCCCTTGTGTAGAATTGTCTATTGTTGTCGGCCAAATCATCAATCAGATTATATGCTTCTTGACCGGTTTTATTCATGAAAGTCCCTCCACACGCAGAATCAACGCTGCCCCTATTAGCTATGTCCAATCCATCATAGAAAAATTGGACAAGGTCATTCAGACTGAAGTTGTGATGGGGACACTTCCTCTGCAACTCCTGAAATTCCTCCCATGCCTCATATAGTGTATCTCCATCCTTTTGAGTGAAGTTTTGAATCTCCCTCCTTAGTCGTTTTGTCAGTTGAGCGGGAAAATATTGTTTCAAAAACTTCTTAACCATTTCATCCCAAGTTGTGATGATACCTGCAGGTAACGAGTACAACCAACGTTTTGCATCATCTTTTAAAGAAAAGAGAAATAGAAGTAACCTGAGTCCTTCTGGTTGGATGTTCTGAATGGTTTGCAGCTTGCAAATATCTAAGAATTCCCTAATGTGAACATTAGGATCCTCAGATGGTGTGCCAGAGTACTTAGACAACGAGTTAAGGAGCTGCACAGGAATGGAGAAGGCTTGATTGCTCGGTGGTGTGTAAGCTATGCATGAGGGGGATTCTGAAGCTGTCAGAACAAAAGCATCCTTCAATGCCATATCGAGTCTTGGGGGTTCCTCTTCGTCCTCGTGAATTGAATGCGCAGGTGAGTTTGGTGGTGTGTTCTCCTTCTCCTCCCCTTGTGAGGAAGTAGAACCCGCCGTTGTGTCGTGAATTGGCAAACTAGTTCCCTTCGTTTGCTTCCTATTCGACTTGCAAGTGTGTTCTATCTCTGAATCCAAGGGGGTAAGATTGGCTTGAGCAGTTCTACGAGTAAGCATACACCTAAAAACACAAACAAAGAAACACTAAGTAAGAAACTAAAACAAAAATCAAATTAAACAAACTAGTAGAAGCAATTAGAATAAAAGTAATCCCCGGCGACACAGCGCCAAAAATTGATAGCTAAATTTAAAGCTATTGATTTTCCTTATTCTCCTGCAAATATGTTGATTGTAATATAGGGAAATAAGAGTCTCCCGCAGAGGATTAAGTTAAACTAAAAGCTTCAACAAAAGTCACAAAACGTGACTGCAGTTCCTACTGAACAGCAGTCGAAAAACAAACTAAGAATCTAACCAAAACAACCCAGAAAAATACGAAAATTTACAGAGACGTACTAGACACACAAGGCGTCCTGCACACAAAATTTGGTGAATTTTGGAGTTGAATTTATATATTAAATAAATATGGGAAAACAGAGAACAGAACGTAAAATAAAGAAAAGCTGATTTGAGAATGGTTGAGATTAAGATAATGAAACTAGCTAGGAAGAAAGTATCCACCCCCAACAATCACACACAACACACTTTGTCCAATTTGCTACCAATTAACTTAGTTGAAGACGCTCAGATTGGCTCGGTACGCTTGAACACAACCTATTACCCTTTCTTACTTTGTACGCTAGGCAGGAAGTGCTCTACACCTAGACTATTCCCAAGCAATGCAACCTAAAGGTACGTTTATTAGATTAAACATGCAGAGATCATTAAGTTTGAAAAGAGTTTGAGCAATCACTAGGCATCGCAAATAACTTAGAGCCTTGCTAAACCTAGGGTTTTGTCTACTTGCTAGTGAAAACTATCAATTACTTTTCTAGATAATTTGAGGAATCCAACTATTGATCCAGGCATCAAACAATCAAAGTATTAGAACCCTAGCATGCATACTAAGTAGGCCTCCAAAGCACACACACATAGAATTCATCAATGAGAAATCGGTAAACAAAACCTCAACTTTATTAATTGGAAAACAAATTGAATGTCAAAGCATGTTATGGATCATGTCTAGGGGCTTCAACTGCCCCCTAACTACTGAAAATTTAGTTACACATAATGGGAATCAAAAACACAAAGGAGTTCATGGAGAAAGAAGACAACAAAAATCAGAAAATTGGAAAATACGGATCGGCGATCGATCTCTGGTGTGCAGCGATCGATCGTTTTTGGCAAGGTTGTAGTTCTTCTTCTTCTCAATCTCTTGTGCGTCTATGCTTCTTCGTATGTGAGATCCCCTTTTCTTCAACTTCCAAGGAGAGATTTTTTCAGTTTGTAACTCTTTCCTTCTTTTCTTTTGGGACTCTAACTCCTTGATTAATGTTCTGATTGATTTAGGATTCATTGACATCCTTCTATCCAATAGGATCAGCCAAGAGAATTAATTGCTGAATATCTTTTTCTCCATATTGCCTTAAGCTTCCTTGATTCATCAAGAGTCCACAATTCTCCATCAATTGCACATATCTCCTTCCTTTTGCTCTTATTTCTTTCCTTACTTCTGAAAACCTAATAAACATAAAAACAACTAAATTAACCAAAAAATAAGATAAACTAACAAAGTAAATATGAGAATTAACAACATTATTATCGCATAATTATGCTCCTATCAACGAGAAAGCCTCTGGGCAACAAATTAACCTACAAAAGAGTAATTGTTTAAGGAAAATCGTAAACTAACAGAGAGAGGGAGAGAGTTTAGATGGAGAGAATGAAGAGTGAATTGGTGTGTTTATTCTTCTCACAATGGAGGGTTTATATAGGGATAAAAAGCATGGAGTAATACTATTACATTCCATTACTCTTACCACTATTACATTTAATATCATCCATTTACTTAAGTGCTTTCATACATAACATTAACATGATTGATACCAAACTTCTCCACTCTTAAGTGCTATCATACATAGCCATAATAATGCTATTTACATGATATAGACATAATAGTTTTACCACAATTTCATGTATACTACAACACTCCCCCTTGGATATTTCATGTCGATAGTATTTGTCTAAGCCGTGCGCTTCGAAATTGCCTCGTTAAAAACCTTGCCAAGTAATAAAACCCTGTGGGAAAAAACAACCTTGGTCGAAGGAGAAAAAGAGTGCAACGCGCATTAAGTGTGGAGTATGTTTCTAGATACTCCCCCTGATTTATTCTCCCCCTGAAGATCATGGGAGTTCGGATAACCTTCTTAATCCGATGCTCTTCACATGCTTCTCGAAAGGGGTTTTTGGTAGCGACTTAGTAAATAAGTCCGCTACATTATCCTCTGATCGGATTTGATTTACTTCAATGTTTAGAAGTGTTTGCTGTTGCTGATTGTAGAAGAATTTCGGTGATATATGTTTAGTATTGTCACCCTTGATGAAACCTAATTTCATTTGCTCAATACAAGCTGCATTATCTTCGTAAATGCATGTAGGTTTATCTGTGGTAAACTTCAAACCACAAGTTCCTCGAATGTGTCTATTTATAGACCTTAGCCATATGCATTCACGCACAGCTTCATGTAGAGCAATAATCTCTGCATGATTTGAGGAAGTAGCAACAAGGGTCTGTTTTGTAGATCTCCAAGATATCGCCGTGCTTCCCATGGTAAAGACATAACCTGTTTGGGAGCGACCTTTATGGGGGTCAGAGAGATACCCCGCATCAGCAAATCCCATCAAAACATTATTTTTATTTTGATGGAGGGGAGGAGGAGAACGTCGGTCACCATTGATGGTGTCGCCGGCGTCTACATTACGGAAGGTGGCTTTTTGCCTCATGGGGTCTGATCTCATGCTTCCGTCTTTTCTTTTCTCTTTGTAGGAATAAAACAAGCCCATATCAATCGTACCCTTTAAGTATCGAAAGATTGTCTTTATGCCAATCCAATGGCGGCGTGTTGGCGCAGAACTATGTCGAGCTAACAAGTTCACTGCGAATGAGATATCCGGTCTTGTGCATTGAGCTAAATACAATAATGCGCCTATCGCACTTAGATAGGGTACTTCAGCCTCTAATAATTCTTCGTCCTCATCCCTTGGACGAAACGGATCTTTTGTGGGCTCAAGACTTCGGCCGATCATGGGAGTACTTACAGGCTTTACTTTATCTTCATTAAAGCGCCTTAGTAATTTTTGAGTATATGCTGACTGATGGATCATAATCCCATCACTACGGTGCTCGAGCTCTATTCCGAGGCAAAACCGTGTTTTCCCAAGATCTTTCATCTCAAACTCGGATTCCAAATATTTAGCAGTTTCTTTTAACTCATCTAGAGTTCCAATTAGGTTCATGTCATCGACATAAACTGCTACAATTGCAAATCCGGAACTTGTTCTTTTAATGAACACGCAAGGGCATATTTCATTGTTAACATATCCCTTTCCAATCAAGTAGTCACTTAGACGGTTATACCACATCCGTCCGGATTGTTTCAATCCATATAGTGAGCGTCTTAATTTTATTGAAAACGCGCTCCGTGGTTTAGAGCCACTTGATTTTGGTAATTGAAGTCCATCAGGAACCTTCATATATATCTCTGAATCTAGATCCCCATAGAGATATGCTGTAACCACATCCATAAGCTGCATGTCAAGTTTTTCGGAAACTACCAAACTGACAAGGTAGCGGAACGTTATAATGTCCATTACGGGAGAGTATGTCTCCTCGTAGTCGATTCCAGGGCGTTGTGAGAAACCTTGTGCCACAAGGCGGGCTTTATATCTCATCACCTCATTTTTCTCATTACGCTTTCTAACAAAGACCCATTTATGGCCAACAGGCTTTATATTTGGTGGTGTCAGCATTATAGACCCAAATACCTGTCTCTTTGTTAGTGAATCCAATTCAGTCTGGATCGCATTTTTCCATTTAGGCCAATCCGCTCTTCGTTGACATTCTTCAACAGAGCGAGGCTCGATATCATCATATTCTATTATTCCTTTTGCAACATGATATGCAAACGCATCATCAATTGCCATAGAATTTCTATCCATCATCTCATGTACACTATTGTAATTTATGGAGATTTCTCTATTCTCTGGAGTTGGTTCTGACATTGGAGCGTCCCCCAATGATGTCTCTTGGACATAACCATAATCCGGAATATTCTCGTGAGATGGATTATTCATATCTATGATTAATGGATTATTTTGTGCCAAACTCGCTTTCTTTCTTGGGCGAGAATCCATCGAACCTACAGGTCTCCCGCGCTTCCTGGCAGGAGCCATGGGCCTAGCCAATGTGTCACCCATAGAGGGAACGTTGGCGCCATTCTCATGTATTTTTGAGATGGCATTATGTCTTTTAGGGACATCAATCCTTGCAGGTATATTTGCAGCAGGTATGTGTGATCTCGTCACTTTAGCGATATCAGAAAACGCATCAGGCATCGATTCTGCTACGTTCTGAAGATCGAGAATTCTCTGCACTTCTTTTTCAGATTGTGCGGTTCGGGGATCAAGATGGGACAAAGTGGGGACAAACCACGACAATTCCTGTCCTTTTTGATGAACATTAGTGTTCATGTCTCCCCCTAAAGGCGGGAAGACTGTCTCATCAAAGTGACAATCCGCAAATCTAGCGGTAAATAGATCACCTGTCAAGGGTTCTATGTAGCGGATTATGGTTGGAGAGTCATAGCCAACATAAAGGCCTAATCGTCTTTGAGGACCCATTTTAGTGCGCTGTGGTGGCGCAATTGGCACATAGACTGCACACCCAAATATGCGTAAATGTGAGATATTAGGCTCATACCCAGTTACCATCTGGGACGCAGAAAAAGGTTGGGTGGCAGTGGGCCTTAGACGAATAAGCACAGCTGCGTGTAATATTGCATAGCCCCAAGCAGAAATAGGGAGATTGGTGCGCATAACCAATGCCCTAGCAATCATTTGAAGTCTTTTAATGGCAGCTTCTGCGAGACCATTTTGGGTATGTACATGAGGGACAGGATGTTCAACCTCGATCCCAATGGACATGCAATAATCATCAAAAGTTTTTGATGTAAATTCCCCAGCATTGTCAAGACGAATTGACTTAATAGGATGATCAGGGTGGTGAGCCCTTAACTTAATGATTTGTGCTAGGAGTTTAGCAAATGCAGCATTTCTTGTGGATAAGAGCATGACATGTGACCAACGTGTCGATGCATCAACCAACACCATAAAATATCTAAATGGTCCGCAAGTTGGATGTATAGGTCCACAGATATCACCTTGTATTCTTTGCAAGAATGGTATATTTTCTTTAATGTCTTTTGCATAGGATGGTCTCGATCCTATTTTTGCTAAAGAGCAAGCTTTGCAAAACGAATGATATGCTTCAGAAGTAATTCTTTGAACCTTTCTTTGGTTCGTACTTCCTTTTGTTTTAAAGAATGGATGTCCGTGTGAAGTTTTTAATATACGGAGCATCATATCTCGACCTGGGTGTCCCAAACGGTCGTGCCAAAGTTTGTATGTGTCGGAATCCCATAAATTTTCATTCATGACATGGTTGGATTCAATGACTCTAATAGTGGTTGCGTACAATCCACTAGAGCGACACATGAGTTTCTCTAATACTCGTGTATTTCCGTAGTTATTAGAGGTGATGTAAAGGAACTCTTGTCCATTCTCACAATGTGTTTTCACATGAAAATCATTGGCTCTTATATCTTTAAAACTTAATAGGGTTCTTCCAGCCCTTGGAGCATATAAAGCTTCGGCGACATTAATATTTGTGCCATTCGGCAATAGAAATTGAGCTGGTCCACGACCATGAATCAATTGAGATGGTCCTGCCATCGTGGTCACTGAAGATTGACTAGGCGTCATCCATAAGAATAATTGCCTATGTCGTAATATAGTATGTGTGGTGCCACTATCAAGAAGGCATTCCAATTCTCCCGAAGACATACTGAAGAAATAAAGTTCGGAATATTAACACATGTCAATGACATTGGTAATGCGATACTTTATTAATAGGGAAAATAGTCAATGATTACATCAAAGTTTCCAAAGTTTATTCCAATATAAAATCAAACTTTATACAAATTGTAATTGCTCAATCCGTTTGGTAATTCCAATAAAATATGACCAGGTAAGTAGAGAGATGTTGGTGGAGCGAGGCTCGCTTAAGTACCCCGATCTCAATTACTTGCCTAGACATCATACTTCATTGGGTACGCCACATGAGAAAGAGTCAATTCAATTGTTATTTGACTAAGGCACATTTGCCGTTTTATTGGAAAATAGAAAAGACTATTTTAATCAAAGTCTGCGGCATCCTCGTGCTCTTCATTTTCAGCTTTGAAGTCTTTTATGGTGAGAATAACATCTTCACCATTTTCTTCTTCAGCAAGGTGAGCTTCTTGCTCCCTCATTTCCCTGTACTCCTTGTAGCGTGCAGCTAGTTGAGTACTTGCTTGGCATTGCTTAAACCAATGCTCGATTGATCCACACCTATGACACATGTCATTGTGGTTGACTTTCTTTATTTGAGGTGCACGTTGTGGATATTCCCTAGGCGGGTTGTTGCTGCTACTACCACGGCGTATTATGCGACCTCCACGGCCCACAGTGTTATGGCCCATGGTGTTGTTATATTCTCTTTTCCCACGTGTGGAATTGCCACCACGTGTGCCCGCTCCAAAGTTGCGGTTTCCTTCCTTATTGGGGCGGTTGTATGGACCCATTCGTCCGTCATGTCCCCTGTTATTAGGGTATACATGCCCCTTATTAGTAGGGTACCGCTCCTTGCGCCCTTTCTTGGGTGCATTATAATTTGCCTCATGAACGCTTTTGGTTCCTACGGGCCTTGAATTATAATTCTTCACAAGGATATTGTCGTGTTTCTCCAACACCGACAAAATATTGATAAGCTCATTGAACTTCGTAAGTCGTCCAGCATTAAATTCAGTGCGATATTGCTTTGATAGTATAATTGCTGCGACGGGGAAGGTGGAGAGAGTCTTCTCAATTAGCTCTTCTTCTGTGAGAGGTTTTCCACAGAACTTCAGCATGGCTTTTAGCCGAAGAGCTTCTGAATTGTATTCAGCAACAGACTTGAAGTCGGAGAAGCGTATATTGTTCCATTGAACCTTCAAGTCAGGGAGGAGGGAATCTTGGATATTATCAAAGCGCTCTTCTAGCGCCACCCATAGGTCCCTTGCATCTTTGATGGACATATACTCTAATCTGAGTGCTTTGTCCATATGGCGTCGCATCAAGATAATTGCTTGTGCATGCTTTATGGGTGTTCGTTGGAACACAAGGCCCGCGTTTGGTTCCTGGATTATGGGCAATATCCCTTTTGATGTGAGATGGTTCTCAACGTCAGTTTTCCAACTATGGTAATCCGAACCAGTTGAGTCAAGGATTTGAAATTCGAGTCTAGGTTCATTCGACATCCTTGAAATATAAGAAGAAAAAGATGTATTAGTTTCGGAGTTTAAAACTTCCACGAAAAACTAAAACAATAAGATTTCCGAGCTATGCTACCAAGAAATCAATTTCCAAGAATATTTGGATTAGACCGAAACAATGATGTTTAATAGGGTCATAAGTCGATGCTTGCGGACGCTCTTAGTCCGAATATTATGAACACTCTTAGTTCATTGACTACGAACGCTCTTAGTTCGTTTAGCGTGAATTTCTATAATTCCGCTTTTTAATTGTAAGTTCCCAAAAAGAAAAAGGAGGAGAAAAATAAATAAAAACTCAAAAGCGGGAACTTTTAGTAAAGAATACCTTGAAATAGTGTTGTCGGAAATGACCGAAAAAGTTGCCCAAAAGCTTCCGGAAAGTCGCCGGAAAATGGCTTGGAAAGTCGCCGGAAAAGTGTCCCGAAAGTCGCCGGAAAGTTGTCGGAAAAATGTCCCGAAAGTCGCCGGAAAAGTCGTCGGAAAGTTGTCGGAAAAGTGTCGACAGATGCTAGGCAGCAACTCGGCAGCTGCTAGGCAGCAGCTCGGCAGCTGCTAGGCAGCAGCTCGGCAGGTGCTAGGCAGGTGCTTCGGCAGCTGTTCGGCAGCTGCGCAGCAGGGGCTCGGCAGGGGCTCGGCAGATGCACTCGGCAGGTCTCGGCAGCTTTCGACAGGACTCGGCAGGGCTCGCTCGGCAGCTTCTCGGCAGGTCTCGGCAGGGCTTCTCGGCAGCTTCTGCGCAGCTGCTCGGCAGGTCTCGGCAGCAGTCTGGCAGAACTCGACAGCGGTCCGGCAGCGGTTCAAAACTTCCGGCAGCCGGTTCGGGCGGTTTCCGGCCGGTTCTGGCGGTTCTGAAACCGGTTCTGGGCTTCTTGAATCAAGGGCTTTGATATGTACTAGGTTTTGGAGGTTTTTTGTAGGTTTGGAAAAATGGCTTTGATCGGATTATGAACTTCCTTTATTTTGACAATTTCGATTCTAATTCTAGAGCAATTTCGTGCTGATAACGTGTTTAAGGAAAATCGTAAACTAACAGAGAGAGGGAGAGAGTTTAGATGGAGAGAATGAAGAGTGAATTGGTGTGTTTATTCTTCTCACAATGGAGGGTTTATATAGGGATAAAAAGCATGGAGTAATACTATTACATTCCATTACTCTTACCACTATTACATTTAATATCATCCATTTACTTAAGTGCTTTCATACATAACATTAACATGATTGATACCAAACTTCTCCACTCTTAAGTGCTATCATACATAGCCATAATAATGCTATTTACATGATATAGACATAATAGTTTTACCACAATTTCATGTATACTACAACAGTAATGTAGTTTTTAGTGGTAATGTACATGCCTATATGAGACAATGTACATGCCCATATGAGACAACAAATGGCTGCAATCTTGGGTGTTCAGGTGGTGGATAAGCATGAGAAGTATTTGGGTATTCCTACGGTGGTTGGAAGATCAAAATCTGAAACTTTTGCCTATCTCAAAGACAACTTGTCAAAGAAGCTTACAAGGTGGCGTACAAAATTGCTTAGTGCAGCAGGAAGAGAGATTCTCATTAAAGTGGTTGCACAGGCTATGCCGTTGTATACCATGAATTGCTACCTTCTTCCACAAAATCTAATTCAAGAGCTCCATCAACTTTGTGCTAAGTTTTGGTGGGGAAGCACGGAGGAAAAAAGAGGAATGCATTGGCGAGCATGGGATGATCTATGTAAACCTAAGAACTTGGGGGGCATGAGTTTTCGACACTTGTTTGCATTCAATCTTGCCATGTTAGCTAAACAATGATGGCGTTTGATACAACAACCAGATTCTTTGCTTTGTTGGCTTCTGAAGGCGATCTATTTTCCTCATTGTAGCTTTTGGGAGGCTGATATAGGATCTTCTCCATCTTATGCTTGGAGAAGTATCATGCATGGTAGGGATGTGCTCAAGGCAGGCATTCGGCGTCTTGTAGGTACAGGGACTTCCACTAATATTTGGCATGATCCTTGGCTGTTAGGAGAGGATTTGCATCAATTCTATTCTCCACGTGTTCATCTGGTTTCGGACCTCATCTCATCTCCAGGTATTTGGAATTACTCTTTCCTTGCTGAGTTATTCCCTATGCACATTGTTCAAAAAATATTAGCTATACAACTTAGCCCTAGAGCTCATGGAGATAGGTGGATTTGGAGTGGTGATAAAAAAGGGAGGTTTACTGTTAAATCCGCCTACCATATTGCGAGAGGTAGAATATTGGGGGAGATTACTACTGACCACAATCCTAGTTCCAAGCTCTGGAATCAAATTTGGAAAGCTCCTGTACCTGGGACGGTAAAAATTTGTGTGTGGAAGGCTGCTTCAAATATCCTACCTACACGGAGTCGGCTTAGTGAGCGTGGTATTGATCTTGATACCCAATGCCCATTCTGTGATGAGGAAGTTGAATCTCCTCTACATGCATTACGGGATTGCACTCATGCCAAGTCTTTTTTGCAACTGGCGAATCTCCCTAGCTTAGCATCCACATCAACTGTTGCTGACTGGTTAGAGACTTCTTACGCTCAGTCTCCTACTACCTTTGCTTCTTTACTGATGTTGATTTGGGCTACTTGGCGCAACCGCAATGACAAAGTATGGAGCCATGCTCCTAGATTGGCTTCGGAGGTTGTTCCCATGACCTTAGGTTGGTGGGAAGAATACAAAGCTGCAAATTTTTCACCCCAGGCTTCAACAACAGTGTTGAATGTGAGATGGAGTAAACCCCCAGTGGGGATGGTTAAATTAAATGTGGATGCTGCCTTTTGTAATGCAAATGGAAAGGCAGGGCTTGGAGGTATTTTTCGGGACTTTGAGGGAACTTGTCTAGGGGGCTTTCGTCATACAATTCCGATCACAAGTTCAGCAAGGCATGCTGAACTACTAGCTTTGCTTTTGGGATTATAGTTTGCCATTTCTAATGGCTTTGTACCTCTAATAGTGGAGACGGACTGTCAAGTCCTAGTACAGGCGGTGACAAACCAGGCCCTTGATCAATCTGATCTGGGTTTTCTTATCCATGATCTTAGGGAGCTTCTACAGGCAGCGCCTTCTGCTCAGGTTTGCTATGTGAGGCGCTAGGCAAACTTGGTGGCACATAGGTTAGCTCAAGAAGCGAAGCAGTCTTCGTTTTCTCTGAATTTGTTTCATTTCCCTCCTCCAAGTGTGGAGGAGATTATAAACCTTGATTGTAACTACCATTAAGTCAATGAATTTAGTTTCATTCCCCTAAAAAAAAAAAAAAAAAGAAGTCAACATAGTATAATTAAATCAACTTGTCATTTAAACAAATGGTGCAACTACTGTATATAATTAAATCAACTTGTCATTTTTCAAGAAGTCAACATAGTATAATTAAATCAACTACTGCAACTAATATTGATCAAATAACAACATAAGTAATCCATAAAGAAAACTACCATATATTTTTCTAGTTCTGTCTGTTTTTGGTGCTGGCCAGTGTGGTTTGGAATTGTTGTGAGGGAGGGGGAAGGTGTTTAGTCAATTTATTTTTCTTATGAATTAAGAAAAGAAGTTGTTGTCTGATGAGATGATTTCAATAATGTAAATAAAGCAAAACTAAAGTGAAATAAAGAAGCTTTATGTTCCACTTCTTTTGCCATATCTTACATGCAACTCTCCACTTTAGACTACTATCTTTTATAATGGATTAAAGGGGGTGCATAAATTTTGAATTAGGAAGAGAACTTTCGGTTCTTATTGGAAGCTGTAATAATGGTAGTGGTATGTGTCAATTGCAGACCAAAAACATTTTATGTTTTTGTGATTTGTGTCAAAATTTAGTAAGCTCTAACCATATACCAGGAAAGTCATAACAAATAACCAAATCCCATTCACAATATCTATCAGAAAAAGAGTCTACTCAATGGCATCTTATAACCTCCAGGTCATAATGCTCTTACATACTCTCAGTAAAAGAGTAAACAAAGCACAGACAAAGGGAAACTCAATCAACAAAGCTAAAGCTTACTGACCTCTGAACTATTATTTTGCACAATTTGTGTTTGTAACTTTGTACTCTGTGTTCTTCAATATTCACTATTCGCGCAATTCACTGAATTTAATCATCTTACTTATGTAGAAGCTTAGCAAATCAATAGGTATTATGGGTGAAGATATTATGCTAGAAATCGGGTTTTGGTTTATCAAAATCAAGTAATCGACAAGAAAAAATGAAAAACAACATAAGAATAGGGATAAAGATTACCTCACATTAAAATATATGTAGCTTTCGATGAAGGGATCAAGGAAACAAGAGTTTTTGAAAAGGATTAAATTCAGTTTACCCCCCTAAGGTTTGGGGGTAATTTCATGTTAGTCCCTGTCCTTTCAATTTAATCAGTTTACCCCCCAAGCTTTCCAATTTCAATCAGCCGTGTCCAATTTCTACTATTCCGTCCAATTTGGACCGTTAAGTCTGACTTTTGAGGGCTAAAATGGTCATTTCAAGACAAAAAAAAAACTAAAAAAAAAAAGGAAATTTTTTTTCTTTTTTTCGTTTTTTTATTATTTTTTTTCTATTTTTGTTTTCATTTAAAAAAAAAATTCCATCTTTTTTTTTTATATATATAAATTTTGTCTTCAACCTATACACCACAAGTTATAATAGGTTTATAAAAACAAAAAGATACTCTAGGTGGTTGAAAGTCTCTCGCTGATCTACGATATTTATGATATATCTCCGATAAAGAGAAGAATTTTAGGATATATCCCCAATAAAGTGAAGAAATGTCTGTGTAAAATTATTTTTTACAGATATTTACAGATAAAGTGTAAAATCGTGAAGAAATATATGTGTAAAATTATTTTTTACAGATATTTATAAATAACGTGTAAAATCGTTTTTTACAGATATTTCTTCACTTTATTGGGGATATCTCCTAAAATTCTTCACTTTATCGGAGATATATCACAAATATCGTAGATCAGCGAGCGGCTTTCAACCACCTAGAGTATCTTTTTATTCTTATAAACCTATTATAACTTGTGGTGTATAGGTTGAAGACAAAATAAAAAAAAAAAATGAAAAAACAGAAGAAAAAAAAAAATGAAAAAACAGAAAAAAATAAAAATAAAAATATTAAAAATAAAAGAAAAAAAAATCCTTTTTTTTTTGTCTTGAAATGACCATTTTAGCCCTAAAATATCAGACTTAACGTCCAAATTGGATGGAATGGACACGGTTGAGGAGAATTGACAAGCTTGGGGGGTAAACTGATTAAATTGAAAGGACAGGGACTAACATGAAATTACTCCCAAACCTCAGGGGGGTAAACTGAATTTAATCCTTTTGAAAATTAGGGGTGTTAAGATTTGTGGGTTTCTAAAGCTTTGGGTGAATCTGTTGAAATTGTGGAGAAATAAGGCTGGGGATTTGGGATATGAGTTCCTGCAAGTGATTTATTGGTATAATTTTGCTTAGATTGGCTAGATTTGCTTTGTTTCAGTTAGGAGAGTCGAGAGAGAGAGAGAGAGAGAGAGAGAGAGAGAGAAGGTTTGGGGACAGAATGAGGGAATTCTCGAACCCTAGAAGATCCTGAGGGCGTCGTTAGTGATCCAATGTGTGAAGGCACACGATAATCTTAATCTAAGGGCTATTAGTGCGCCATGTATTAAAAATAACAAAAAAATATAATTTATATATAATATCGGTACGGTTCGGCATACTGAGTCTATGTCATTCTGTCAAACCAATGTTGTACCAAGGTATAGAGTGCGGTTCAGTATTTCTGAACCGAAAAATCAGTTATCGAAGCTCGGTGGGCTGGGTCACATGGTTCGGTTCGAAAAATTTGGCTCGGGGCTTGGCTCAGTTCGGCCCAAAATGCCAGGCCTAGGCGGCGGCGGTCTTATCTGATGTAGTTCTTTATCTGTTCCCCTCCCTACATTTTTCACTTATGGTATAGGAATGAGATTTTGGGATCTGACCGTCTTTGTGAAAGTGCGGTCGCGATGGCGAATGATGGAGGCAAGATGGCTTCGGTGGGAGGTTTTTGTCTGAAATTGGAGGATCTGGGATTAGAGGCCTGGTCTTGTAATTAGCCTTCTTTGCAGGTGCTGTTTTGGGCTATTGGGTTTGTGGCAGATCCAGACATCCACTGGCTATTGACGACACTTTTGGCGGCAGTAGGGTAGCACAGTGATCAGCTACAGTGACGGGGGCTGTGAGGTAGCAGTGGTGATGCCTGCTCAAGTTTCTAATGGAGGCGACGACAGGGTAGAGCCTGCTATAGGGTCTGGTCTCAATTGGACTTGGGCCGGATCTGCTAGGGTTTCCTTGTTTTGGGCCTTGGCAATTTGGCTTGGGCTTCTTGTGGCTGTGATGTTTTGTGCTAGTGGGCTTGGTTGCTCTCGACTCATCAGCAAATTAGTAGTTTATTTTTGGTGATACTTCCTTCTTTTTTAAAGGGTGGTATGACTGTTTTTATCTCTTTTTGAGAGAATAGGTCGCAAAAATTCTAATAGCTCTATTGACATTTTTCTTCTACTTTTTTGCTAGAATAAAAGTGCGTGGACTTTCCAAAAAGTGGGTGTTCTGGTTTCTAGAAAAGGTTTTTGTACTCTGTAAAATGACTATTTTTGATGACCCCAAAGGGGTGGGTCATTTTTGTACTGCTTGCTGAATTTCAATACAAGGTTTGACCTCTTTCCCTTAAAAAAAAAATTATCAAGTGATATTGTAACTCAATAAAAATAATCAATGTGATATTGTAACTCAAAATTTTGCATCAATCAAATATTTTTAATTAATTTTACATTAATTGTCGGTAAAATATGAAAATATATTTTTTAATTTTAGAATTTTGTGGTTACCTTTCAAAAGCTTTGAAATTTGCCTATTATCATTTGGTATAGTGACATAAGTCTCTCCTTCATAAGTAAGAGATCATGAGTCAAATTCACGAAGACTAATTGTTGTAATTATGAGCTGTTGATGTGATAAAAAATTTTTTAAAAAAAACTTCGAAATTTTTCTTCTTCTTCTTTGTTCTCGTCTATATTTGTTTGAGAGCTTCTACTCATTCATCCAAAATTGGCATTTGGATCTCCCCACTTTATAAACCTCCAGCTTACTTTAACAAATAACCAATATGCTATTTACGTGCACCTCCATAATTAATTTTCCCATAATGCCAATCGTCCAAAAAAATCAATAGAAGGTTTACCATTTACTACAATCAAAGCATAAACAAATAATGATGATCAAGGGGGAACTACCTAGTAAAGCCAATTACAAGCTCATAATTTGCAAAATCAAAAATCAACATGCAAGAGAATGCATACTAGAGAAATAACAGCAAATAGTGCTTTTATTCATAGCTCTTAAATGTCATTTAAACGTCATTATATTATATTATATTATATTATATTATATTATATATGGGTGCGTCTGGGCTACGCCGGGCGTAACTTACGCCCATGTGGGGTCCGCTTTGCTGGAGTTCCTGTCCACACAATTTGAATGAGAAGGGCACAGTAGGAATTGCCCACTTCACTGCCGTTATCAATTCAAAACAAGCCGTTATGGTAAAAAACGAAGGGCATTCATGACAAATCCACAAGACGAACCATCCCAAAATTCCCGAATTCCAATCATCCCAAATGTCTCTTCTTCAAATTCCTCTGCACCTGGCCGCCGGACAATCTCAACGGCCTCATCGATCCTGGATTTCTCTAAGTCGGAGACCGAGTCTCTTTCTACAGGAGAATTCGCCTTTTTGCGAGACTCGATTTCGGATTTTGGGTCTTCGATGGCGTTGAGTGGGATGAAGAAGGTGAAGGCAGGAGCTCCTGGTTTTCACTGGATCAAGGAGAAGTACCATAAGACTACCGGAAAGCAGATCATCTTTGATTATGGCCTTCGACGATGGCATGATGTACTGCCAATCATCACCAAGGGCTTCGACGACGGAGCGTATGGCCACTGCCTCGTCGCCGGATTCAGACAAGAAGTTAAGGATCAAGCTATATCGTTTTTGATTAAGAATTTATGGATTTTGGAATTTTATGGATTGGCGAATTTGGTTGAGACTGTGATTCTTGAATTTGGATGTGGCTGTAATTCTTATTTGGATGAGATCGAAGAAGAATCAGTAAAATTGCAGAAGAAACCACTTTCAATTGCTTAATTTAAAACTAAAAGGCATTAAGGAAGAACCTGCAAAGGTGGTGTCTTGGCTAAGGCACAAAGTATTTGGAGTGGTGCCCCGGCTTCGAACCACCTCTAGGGAATATTGTCCTTTTTTCTTTTCTTTTTTGTACTTTTTGTGTTTTTGTTTTAATTTATAATAACCTGAATTTTTCTCAAATGGACGAACTTAAAAATGAGTTGGAAAGAAAAAATTAAAAAATAAAAACTACATTAAATTTTCTAGTAGACTTTACCTTGATTGACTTTTAATTAAATTTTATATTCAGGTGTTTAGAACCATTTAGAAAAACTAACGCTGAATATAAGTTCCTTGAGTTCTTGTACATGATAGAGGTATAATATATATAAGAAATGGTCATGAAAAGTGCTTTCATTGTATTAATGATATATTGAAAAATTTGAAAAATTGTGTTTTAGTCTTTGTAAAAATGAAGACATTGTGGTTGACCAAGTGGATCGTCGTTGGAGACGAAGTCGAAAGCGGATAATATTTTAAAAATAATTATAAAATATCTCAACCATTGCATCCAACGGTCGGTTTTCCCAATATCTTATGTATTGATGGGGTTGCCCTTAGTGGAATGTAATTAATAGATATAGTGTTATTAAGGTGCCATTAGTTGACTATATGGATCAAAGTCAAAACGATGATGAAATTGGTTGATTTTTTTTACAACAAACAAAAAATATTTCAATCATCTCATCCAACGGTCGATCTGGAAAAATTTAACTTCCTCCTCCTTGTCGTTTTTGAAAAGTTCACATCATTATATAGCAATATACAAGTTATACACCACTATTAGGCACATAGGTGTTTCTAGTAATCTACAAATACAAAATTGAAAATTGATAGATTTAAAATTTACGCATGTATTTAACGCGTATAAATAGGTATTCTGTGAAAATAAATAAATAAATAAATAACTCTATTGGCCTTCATTTTCATATTGGTGAAAGGGGTCAACTCAATATACGCTCATGCTTCCCTAAAGGGAACCGAATCACGGGGCGATAAATGTTCAGAATTTTTCACATGGGTTAACACATCTCGTCCCCACGAGAGTGTGAGCCCTGACGGATCCAGAAAAAAAGTTGTGAGCGAGTGGTTACGAGCATTTTAGTTTGACGTATTTAGAGTTTAAGGTTGACTATGTGGATCGAAGCCAAAACGATGACGAAAACATGTACATTTTTTACTATAGCTATATTTCCCCGTCTTGATAACATCAAACGGTCGAATTTGCCGATTTCTATTTCCTCCACCTTGTTCATTTTGGAATGTATACTTTTCCCTACAACCAATATACATGCAAGATAATATTAGTAGGCATATTAAGATTTTGTGCAATCCAAATAATCAAAATTGAAAATTGATAAATTTGGTACTATCCATGTATTTAATGCTTATTAATAGGTAAAAAGTATAAAAATTAACCCCATCGGTTGTCGTTTTCATGTTGGTCAAAGGGGTTAACCCAATACACACTTATATTTCCCTAAGAGGAGTTGAATCACGGGGAGACAAACATCCTGAAATTTTTACATGGGTTGATACAGCTCATCCCTACGAGAGTGTGAGCGCTGACGGATTGAGAAAAGAAGTTGTGAGGGAGTGGTTATGAACGATTTAGTTTGATGTGTATTTATAGTTTAGGGCTGACCACGTGGATCGAAGCCAAAACGATAACGAAAACATGTCAATTTTTTACCTTAGCCATATTTTCTCACCTTGATCACATCCAACGGTCGAATTTGTCGAATTATATTTCCTCCACCATGTTCGATATAAAATGTATATTTTTTTTTCTACAACCAATAAACATGCTAGACAACATTAGCAGACATTTAAGAATTTTGTGTGAACCAAATAATTAAAATTGAAAATGGTTAGATTTGACTTTACTTGATGTCTTGATCTTCACAGTTAATTTTTCTAAACACTTGAATATTAAATTTAATTTAATCAAATAAAGACTACTAAAAAATTTAAATTTTTTTTTAAAATTTATTTTTAGGTCATTAATGTCGTCGAAATGAGAACAATAACAAAAAAACTAACAAATACTGTTTTGTTGTAGAGAAACTGAAATTGAGAGGAATTTGCTGTGTATTCTCATTGATAATAGGGGCCTCTTTATATAGAGGATTACAATACATAGAATCTCAATCGTACAAGGAAAGTAATCGTACATTGAATAGGAATCTAGATCCTTCTAATTTAACCCTATTACCACTAGGTCAAGTAACCTAGAGTTTGGGTCAAACACAAAAAGAGATATCCTTAAACACTCCCCCTTGTGTTGTCCAAACGCGGTGCTTCTCTCATTGCCTCGTTAAAAACCTTGCCGAGTAACAAAAACCCAGTGGGACAAAAATAACCTCGGTCGAAGGGGAAAAAGAGCACAACACACCCTTCACGTTTCGAGGTGAACATGTAGACATCTCCCCCTGATGTCTGCGCCTCCCCCTGATGACTACGATCATGGGAGTTCAGATAATTTTCACAAGCCAATTCTTGCCACATGTTTCTCGAACGTGGATTTGGGCAATGACTTAGTAAACAAGTCTGCCTCATTGTCCTCAGATCGAACCTGGTTCACTTTGATCTTGAGGAGCTTTTGTTGTTGCTGATTGTAGAAGAATTTTGGCGATATATGCTTGGTGTTGTCGCCTTTGATGTAGCCTTGCTTCATTTGTTCAATGCAAGCAGCATTATCCTCATAAATGCTCGTTGGCTCATCTGTGGTAGACTTCAAACCACAATTGCTTCGAATATGCGTAACTATGGATCGAAGCCATATACATTCACGAACTGCTTCGTGAAGAGCAATAATCTCTGCATGATTCGAAGAGGTAGCGACTAAGGTCTGCTTTGTAGACCTCCAAGATATCGCGGTCTTTCCCATGGTGAAAACATAACCAGTTTGGGAGCGACCTTTGTGTGGGTCAGAGAGGTACCCAGCATCAGCAAAACCTTCCAAAACACTTATATCGTTTTGGGATGGGGAGAGGGAACGCAGTCCACCATGTGTGGCGTCCCTGGCACTTGATGGGTCCGAATCCATCTTCTCTCTGTAGGGATAGAACAAGCCCATATCGATCGTACCACTTAGGTATCGAAAGATATCTTTAACACCAGTCCAATGGCGTCGTGTAGGCACAGAGCTATATCTAGCTAGCAAGTTCACAGCGAATGAGATATCCGGTCTTGTGCATTGTGCTAAGTACAATAATGCGCCTATTGCACTTAGGTAGGGCACTTCTGCCTCTAGCACTTCTTCATCGTCATCTTTTGGATGAAATTGATCATTCTTTGGATCAAGACTACGGACGACCATTGGGGTGCTTGAAGGCTTAATCTTATCAGTGTTGAAACGCCTAAGCATCTTTTGGGTATAAACTGATTGATGAATCAGGATACCATCTCTACGGTGCTCAAGTTCTAAACCGAGGCAAAACCGTGTTTTCCCAAGATCTTTCATCTCAAACTCGGATTTCAAGTGTTCAGCGGTTTCCCTTAACTCTTTAAGGGTGCCAATTATGTTCATGTCATCGACATAAACCGCTACTATTGCAAATCCGGAACTTGTCCTCTTTATGAACACACATGGGCATAGTTCATTGTTGACATATCCCTTTCCAATCAAGTAGTCACTTAGACGGTTATACCACATCCGTCCGGATTGTTTCAATCCATATAGTGAGCGTTTCAATCTAATTGCAAACGCGCTCCGTGGTTTAGAGCCACTTGATTTGGGTAACTGAATTCCGTCTGGAATCTTCATGTATATCTCTGTATCTAGATCCCCATATAGATACGCAGTAACCACATCCATAAGCTGCATGTTCAGTTTTTCGGAAACTACCAAACTGACAAGGTAGCGGAACGTTATGACATCCATTACGGGAGAATAGGTCTCCTCGTAGTCGATTCCAGGGCGTTGTGAGAAACCTTGCGCCACAAGGCGAGCTTTGTACCTTACAATCTCGTTTTTCTCATTACGCTTTCTAACGAATACCCATTTGTGACCAACTGGTTTGGTGTTGGGCGGTATTGGCACAACTGGTCCGAATACCTTTCTTTTCGCTAGAGAATCAAGTTCTGCCTGGATCGCATCTTTCCACTTTGGCCAATCAGCTCTACGTTGGCATTCATCAACGGAGCATGGTTCGATGTCATCGGTCTCAATAATCTCACGCGCCACTGAATACGCGAATACATCATCAATGATGATGGAGTTTCTTTCCCACGTCCCATGTACACTAGTGTAATTAACAGAGATCTCTACGTTCTCAGGGATAGGTTCTGACATTGAGGCATCCCCCAATGATGTCTCTTGGACATAACCATAATCCGGAACATTCTCATGGGACGGATTTTGAGTATCGATGATCAAAGGATTTGTTTGTGCCTCGTTCGCTCTCTTTCTAGGGCGAGTATCCTTCGAACCAATCGGTCTACCGCGCTTTCTTGCGGGACTTGCGGCCATAGATGCCACATCATTGCCATGTTGGGCAATGGCGCCATCTCCTGGTGTCACAGGAGAGGCGTGATGTCCAGTATTTGGGACATCGATCCTTGCAGGCACGTTTGCAGTAGGTATGTGTGATCTCGTCACTTTGGCAACATCAGAAAACGCATCAGGCAGAGTGTCTGCTACGTTCTGGAGCTCGATTATTCTTCGCACTTCAAGTTCGGACTGTGCGGTACGGGGATCGAGATGAGACATGGTGGGGACAGATCACGACAATTCCTGTCGTTCCTGTTGAACATATGTGTTCTTATCTCCCCCTAACGATGGGAAGACTGTCTCATCAAAGTGACAATTCGCAAATCTAGCGGTAAAGAGATCGCCTGTCAAGGGTTCAATGTAGCGGACGATCATTGGAGATTCATATCCAACATAAATGCCCATTCGTCGTTGTGGACCCATCTTAGTACGCTGTGGTGGCGTAATAGGCACATAAATGGCACACCCAAAAATGCGTAAGTGCGAGATATCAGGCTCGTATCCAGTCACTAGCTGTAACGCAGAGTAAGATTGGGTGGCAGTGGGTCGTAGACTGATGTTCCTAGAAGGAGCCTAGAGGGGGGGTGAATAGGCTCACAACCAATTTTTTTCGTTCAAAAATTTTCTCAGGGATTGCAACAGGGTGATCAATCCTGAGAACTGATAATGAACAGATTGTATTGTAAATTCAACAAACCAACTAAAGCAATAAAGAACACATGTTTTGTTGACGCAGTAAAACCCTATCAAGGGAAAACATCTGCGTGGCCTTTACTCTTGAAAGACCAAAACCAAATCACTATGAAAAACAAATTACAAGTTTACAACACAGGGATTGAACTGGACGCGGCAATCCTTCCTAGACTGACTCACTAGGCTGTGGTAATCACTCCTTGCTAATTGTTTATACAAGTGATACACTTTGAAATCCCAACTATGAAACAAGCTATGAACGCAGCAAGTCCTTCTTGGAGATTTCACCTTTGAAGTTTGCAATACCCAACTGAACTCATGGGATGCAAGAGATGAATATGCATGAATGGTTTTGTGTTTTTCAAATTGTTTTCAATATGGAACAAGACATTTTGAAAAGCAGAAAACCAAAGAGATAAACTCTTGATAAACAAAGGGACTGAAACACAAGTGTTTTCAATACCGAAATGGAACAGAGAACCCATATATATAGAGTATGAAGAGAAGGGACAGTTCACTCAAAGAACCCTTAATCTCAATTGGAGTAGGTAAACCCATACCCATAATTTCAGATTGCCCATGTAAACCCATGCTCCTAATTTCAATTGGGAATACCAATTCAAGAACCCAAAACACTCAAGCTCCTTAATCAAAACTGACACAAGAATGGAACCCATGAAAAACCCATGGTTTTGTGAAAGAGATGTCATGCAAGAGCTTACCGGAGCCATGATGAAGATGGGTCTTCTTTTGATCTTCAAGATTTAAGCTTGATCTTGGACAAGACAGCAATATGAGATGGGATGGGGAAGCACAACAGCACGGTAGCAAAGCAGCAAACTGATGAGGTAGCAAGTTCTAATTGAACTAGTCTTCAAACTTTGCCTTTGGCTTTTGACAGCAAGGGGTAGCCACACACAAGAGAAGAGGAAGTAATTAAGTTGCAATTTCTCTATCAAGCTAAGGTGGGGAAGCTGCCAGCAAACTGATCTTCAAGTCTTCACGTGGGTCTTTGAAGAAGAAGCAAGTTGCAATCATGCTAAGATGGGAAGCTGACAGCAAGGCAACCACAACAATTGTAATTAAACAATTATGGGCTTGGGCTGCAACCTTGGGCTTCTTTAATGAGTAGAGTTTTGTGAAGAAGGAATGCCAACATTTATACTAACAATCTCCCCCTTTGGCATTCCTAAACAAAACACTACTTTGCAACACAAGACTAGCCTAACACTTAGACAGCAGCTGCAAAATAAACCTGAAACAATTGCACAAGCAATACCAAGTGAAGCAAGGGCACAAGATAAACAATGTAACCAAGCATTTGAGATCACATGAAGTATTATCAATAAGGAACAGCCACAAAAGCCACCAAGAACACCCTAAAAGCACCCTAACACTTCTCCCCCTTTTTGTCTAGGAATGACAAAGGGACAATGCTATCAACAAGAATAGAAAACATCCATTCAAGAGCACAAAATCTGCAGAAAAAAATGCAAATGGCCAACTTCGATAACATTTTTGAACTAACAACCTTCAATTTTGAAGAACACAAGGAAAACCATATGAATCAATGAATACTCCCCCTCAATATATGCAGCGGATTATTGAGAATTTAAAAATGCAAGCAAGCAAGGATGAAGGACATAGTCAATCCTAGATTTTTCTTGACAAGTCAGGCAAAGAGCCACAGAGGATTGCAGAGCACATTTGAATCCCTCCAGATCCCACAAAGAAACTCAAGACAATTTGACAGTTCCTTTTTGTAAACACAGCTCAAGGATGACTTGTAGCATTTCAAGATTCTTGAATTGTTGAGAAACTTGAGTTAAAACATCCAAGGGATAAGAATTGATACACAAGAGATCATAAAGGAATGAGATGAAGTCCTATTTGTTTTCATTGATCCTTATCTCTCCAATTTTTTTTTTTTTTTTTTTTTATAATTTATTTAGCTCATAATCATTGGCTTTGTTAAGCTGGAGCTTTTAGGAATAAAACCATATTTTTGACCCATGTAACAAGTCTTATGTCAATGGCTCTCAAACCAGTTGGTTTTAAGGCATTAAGTGTAACAAGGACACTCCAAAGGACATATCAACTCGAGTCAAAAAGAGGATATCAAACAAGAAGATACCACCGGGGTGACCAAGCCATTCCCTTTTCTTCCCAATCCTCATATCGTTCACCACGACCGAGGCCCGTTTACTTTGGGAATAGCCTGGCCAAGCTTCTCTAAATATTTTCACAAAGAAGCATAAACTACTCATCTCAAACCATCATAAAAACTGAGCACAATATAACACCCCACAAGAGATTTAGGTGCAAGAGTTTAAGATAATAGACTTTTTCAAACAAAAATTGAGCAGTGAACAATAGAAAGTTGATGCAAAGTGTCTTGAGAACCTTGAGTGCATGACCAAGGAAGAAGAAATTATGAACAAACTACCCTCTGATCTTAGATCAAGACATGATCAGTATTTTCCAGGATTGAAACAATGCATGCAATCCCCAAAGGAAATAAAACACTTATTTTTTCACAACCTACACTAAATGCAGCACACATAATATATAACAAACAGCCTGCATATATGAGTGAGAATATTCAAACAGTAGAGCACACTCCAATAGACTTCCTAAGAGACTCAAAACGAAGGTTGTCTAAAGGTTTTGTAAACAAATCAGCCAATTGATTTTCAGTGGGAATAAATTCCAGCTCAAGGATATTTGCATCAACAAGATCACGAATGAAATGATATCGAATATCAATATGCTTTGTGCGTGAGTGCTGAACAGGATTCTTAGAGATGTTAATGGCACTAGTGTTGTCACAAAAGATAGACAACTTACCTTGAGGAAAACCATAGTCGTTCAACATTTGTTTCATCCATAACATTTGGGTGCAACAACTACCAGCTGCAATGTACTCGGCTTCAGCAGTTGAGAGAGACACACAGTTTTGCTTCTTGCTATGCCATGAAACAAGATTGTTTCCCACAAAGAAACATCCACCCGAGGTGCTTCTTCGATCATCCACATTTCCTGCCCAATCCGAGTCAGTATAACCTGCAATCTCAACATTGGAATCAAAGGTGTACACCACCCCATAGTTAGAAGTTCCAGAAACATATCTAATGATGCGTTTAACAGCTTTTAGATGTGATTCCTTAGGATCAGCTTGATATCTAGCACAAACACCAACACTAAAAGAAATATCGGGTCTGCTAGCAGTGAGGTATAACAAGCTTCCTATCATGCTTCTATACAAGGTTTGATCAACACTAGTTCCAGTCAAATCCACATCAAGTTTTGAACTAGTTCCCATTGGATTTCGGACAGCAGTAGCAGTATCTAAACCAAACTTTTTCACAAGGTCATTAGCATATTTGGTTTGAGAGATGTAGAGACCATCACTCCTTTGTTGGACTTGCAGACCAAGAAAATAATTCAATTTTCCACACAAACTCATTTCAAACTCATTTTTCATGATATTAGTGAATTCTTCAATCAATGAATCTGAAGTTGAACCAAAAACAATATCATCCACATAGACTTGAGCAAGAATTAAATGATGAGAAGTTCTTTTTACAAACAAAGTTTTGTCAATTGAACCTCTAACATAGCCTTTATCCAAAAGATGAGAGGAAAGTCTCTCATACCAAGCTCTAGGGGCTTGTTTCAGCCCATAGAGAGCTTTCTTAAGTCTATACACATGGTCAGGATGAATAGGATCTATGAATCCTGCAGGTTGTTCAACATAGACTTCCTCTTGAAGAACACCATTTAAAAACGCACTTTTCACATCCATTTGATAAAGAGTAAACCTTAAATGACATGCAATGGCAAAGAGAAGACGAACAGATTCAAGCCTTGCAACGGGGGCAAAGGTTTCATCAAAATCAAGACCTTCAACTTGAGAGTACCCTTGAGCAAGCCTTGCTTTGTTGCGGGTAATCTGACCCTTTTCATCAGATTTGTTTTTGAAAATCCATTTTGTTCCAATGACATTTGAAGAGTCCGGTCTTGGAACCAAAAACCACACATTATTTCTAGCAAATTGACTCAATTCATCTTGCATGGCATTTATCCAATTAACATCACACAAAGCCTCTTTAGCATTTTTAGGTTCTATAACAGAAACAAAACCATAAAATGTAATGATGCAAATATCTTCTTGATGCTTTGCAATGAAGCATGAAAGAATAGAGAGATTGCTTACAGCCCTTTTTGCTTGTCTTCTTGTTTTCAAACCATCATTCAAATCACCAATGATGTCGGAAGAGGAATGATCTTTATGCACTTGCTGCTGTCCAGTTCTGTAAACAGGCTGGATTGCAGAGGTATCATCAATCCCTACTGAAGCTTCCTCATCTTCTTGGCCTTCAGCAGCAACATCATCATTCTTTTCCTTTTCGAAAAGTACCTGATCAAAACTTATACAAGGAGTATGTGAGAGCACAATTGAGTCATCAATAGAGACATTAATGGTTTCCATCACAGAACAAGTTCTCTTGTTATACACCCTATAAGCTCTACTATTCAATGAGTAACCAAGAAAGACTCCTTTGTCACTTTTAGCATCAAATTTTGCAAGATATTCTCTATCCCTATAGATGTAACAAGGACTGCCAAACACTCTCAAATGGCTCACATTTGGTTTCTTTCCTTTCAAAATCTCATAAGGAGTTTTTTCAGTTCCCGGTCTAAAGATGACTCTATTTATGGTATAGCAAGCATTGCTAATCGCTTCTGCCCAAAAAGTATGAGCAAGACTAGCAGAGTTTAACATAACTGTCCCCATTTCAATTAAGACCCTGTTTTTCCTTTCCACAACACCATTTTGTTGAGGAGTTTTGGGAGCCGAGAACTCATGCTTAATTCCCATTTCACAACAAAACTTGTCAAATGAGGCATTTTCAAATTCAGTTCCATGATCAGTTCTAAGTCTTACAATGCATCTATTTGAAGAATATTGCTCATTTAAAATCATTTTGCACAAGCTTTGAAAGTTGTCAAAAGCATCAGATTTTTCACTCAAGAATTTCACCCAAGTGAACCTAGAAAAATCATCGACTAGAACAAGCATGTACTTCTTACCACCTAAGCTTCTAGTTTGAACAGGTCCAACTAGATCCATATGCATTAAATCCAAAGGTTGTAAAGTAGACAAAGAATTAATGACCCTATGTGAAGAACGAGTTTGCTTACCAAGCTTGCAACCCTCACACATACCGGTTGGTTTCCCACTCAATTTGGGCAAACCCCTTACCCCTTCTTTGGTGGAGAGCTTCACCAAGTCTTGGTAGTTCACATGGCAGAGCCGTCTATGCCAAAGATTGAGAGTATCTTCAGTCGAGGAGGAACTAAGACAAATCTAAGAAGAAGCAGAATCATTAGCATTAACACAATAACAATGATCTTTGGACCGTAGTCCACCCATAACACTCTTACCCTTACCATCAAGAACAAGACATCTCAGCTTATTGAATCTAACCTCTTCAAAGTCATCACTCAATTGACTCACACTAATAAGATTAGCTTGGAGTCCTTCAACATACAACACATTTTTTAAATTTGGGATACCTGGAGCAGTTACAATCCCTTTTCCCACAACCTTTGCTTTCTTTCCATCACCAAAAGTGACAGAACCACTAATAGCCTCATCATAGAAGGACGAGAACCAGTTTTTATCACCTGTCATGTGCCTAGAGCACCCACTATCCAAATACCAAGTATCAGCTCTTCTAGACGAAAGAGCAGTAAGAGCAACCAAACATGTAGCAATGGAGTCATTTTCTTCAACGTGTGAGAAACAACAAGAGGATAGAAGACACATTTCAGAAGGTTCAAAATCAGTTCCACAAATGTCAAAGGGCTTAAAATCAACAGAGGCAAGTGGATGAAATGACTTATTTTTCTTTGCCCAAACAACTTTTTCTTTTCTCGGGATTGCAACAAGTTTAGCAATCCTTCCAAATTCTTTCAAAGATTTTTCCAAAGTTGACTGTAAAGAAAGAAACAAAGAGTTTTCATGAGACTTTGTTGACTTTTGAGGACCATTTCTGAGTTTATGACACCTTGGTCTAATGTGTCCAGAGATACCACAATGGTGACAAATGGGAATGAATCTTTTGGATGACTTAGGGACACTTTCTTTTGGCAACAATTTACTTTTCACAAAAATAGTTGGCCTTTCTGAGGAGCTTTCTCCAGAATGAAAACCAAGACCCTTTTTATCCCTATCAACTTTGCCCATTCCAATCATTTTGGAAACTTTATCAGATCCAATAGAAAATTTTGAAAACTTTTCTTGAGAATCACGTAAAGATTTTTCAAGAGAGATTTTTTCAGAAGTTAGAGAATTGACTAACCTGATTTGAGCATTCAAGTTCTCTTGTAGAGTCTCCACTTGACTTACCAAGGCATTTCTTTCAAATTCCCACTTCTTCTTGCAGGATTGCAACTTCTCTGCTATCCCAGTTTTTTCTTTTTCACAAGAAGCAAGTTGATCCTTCAATTCCTCAGTCTTTCCAATCATTATTTTTGAGGCTTTGTACAGCTGCTGGAACTTGTTAGTGGCTACCTCCTCAGAGTGCTCATCATCATCAGATTCATTTGAGGACTCATTTTGGGTGGTAGCAACAAGAGCAACATTCTCCTCTTCATGGTCGGACTGAGTTTCTGATTCACTATCACTCCAAGAGGTTTTAAAAGCTCTATTTGATTGAGACTTAAATTTTTTGTTTGCACAATCAGCAGCAAGATGACCATATCCTTGACACTCAAAACATTTTGGTTTTTCACCAAAAGACTTCTTTTGAAAAAACTTTGAGGACTTTGAGTATTTGTCATTTGAAACATCATCATTTTGATTTCTTTTGGAAGAAGTAGAACCAGAAAAATTTCTAGAGCTAGAAGAGGGTGACCTTCCGGATTTAAGAAATTTTTTGAACTGTTTTGTGAGAAGAGCAAATTCTTCTAGATTAAAATCAGAAGGGTCTTCTTCTTTTTTTCAAAGTGCTTAAAGCAATTGATTTTTCTTTCTGACCCTTTCTCCTTTTTGACTCAAAGGTTTTCAAATTTCCCACAAGCTCATCTAATGAGTATGAATCAAGATCTTGAGCTTCCTCAATGGCAATTTGCTTAGCCTCAAAACTAGGAGGAAGAGCACGAAGAAACTTTTTCACAATTCTATGCTCTAAAATAGGATCACCCAACCCATGACATTGATTGGTAACATTGATGAGGCGACTATGGAAGTCATCAACAGATTCATCCTCTCTCATAGTCATTTCTTCAAATTCAAGCACAAGGCTTTGAAGTTTTTGTGCCTTCACCTTTTTGTTACCCTCATGAGTGGTTTGAAGTAATTCCCAAGAAGCTTTAGCAGTTGGACAATTTGTAATTCTTTTTCTTTCCTTATCCGACAAGGCAGCGAAAAGGCTATAGCGAGCTTTAGTATCACATTTGTGATCAGATTGCTCAGCAACAGTCCACTCACCTCTTGGTTTAGGAATAGGATTTGAAGTTTCAGTTTCCCTTTTAGTTGGTTCTATCCAACCCTTCTCTATAATGTTCCATAACTTATCCTCTTGAGATTGCAGGAAAGCCATCATCATTACTTTCCATTGAGAGTAATCTTTCCCATCAAAATATGGAGGAGAGTTAATGGAACTAGAGACTCTATCACGGTCCATTCTAGGAGGCCAGAGGAACACACTAACACAGGTTAGTGACCCGCTCTGATACCAATTGATGTTCCTAGAAGGAGCCTAGAGGGGGGGTGAATAGGCTCACAACCAATTTTTTTCGTTCAAAAATTTTCTCAGGGATTGCAACAGGGTGATCAATCCTGAGAACTGATAATGAACAGATTGTATTGTAAATTCAACAAACCAACTAAAGCAATAAAGAACACATGTTTTGTTGACGCAGTAAAACCCTATCAAGGGAAAACATCTGCGTGGCCTTTACTCTTGAAAGACCAAAACCAAATCACTATGAAAAACAAATTACAAGTTTACAACACAGGGATTGAACTGGACGCGGCAATCCTTCCTAGACTGACTCACTAGGCTGTGGTAATCACTCCTTGCTAATTGTTTATACAAGTGATACACTTTGAAATCCCAACTATGAAACAAGCTATGAACGCAGCAAGTCCTTCTTGGAGATTTCACCTTTGAAGTTTGCAATACCCAACTGAACTCATGGGATGCAAGAGATGAATATGCATGAATGGTTTTGTGTTTTTCAAATTGTTTTCAATATGGAACAAGACATTTTGAAAAGCAGAAAACCAAAGAGATAAACTCTTGATAAACAAAGGGACTGAAACACAAGTGTTTTCAATACCGAAATGGAACAGAGAACCCATATATATAGAGTATGAAGAGAAGGGACAGTTCACTCAAAGAACCCTTAATCTCAATTGGAGTAGGTAAACCCATACCCATAATTTCAGATTGCCCATGTAAACCCATGCTCCTAATTTCAATTGGGAATACCAATTCAAGAACCCAAAACACTCAAGCTCCTTAATCAAAACTGACACAAGAATGGAACCCATGAAAAACCCATGGTTTTGTGAAAGAGATGTCATGCAAGAGCTTACCGGAGCCATGATGAAGATGGGTCTTCTTTTGATCTTCAAGATTTAAGCTTGATCTTGGACAAGACAGCAATATGAGATGGGATGGGGAAGCACAACAGCACGGTAGCAAAGCAGCAAACTGATGAGGTAGCAAGTTCTAATTGAACTAGTCTTCAAACTTTGCCTTTGGCTTTTGACAGCAAGGGGTAGCCACACACAAGAGAAGAGGAAGTAATTAAGTTGCAATTTCTCTATCAAGCTAAGGTGGGGAAGCTGCCAGCAAACTGATCTTCAAGTCTTCACGTGGGTCTTTGAAGAAGAAGCAAGTTGCAATCATGCTAAGATGGGAAGCTGACAGCAAGGCAACCACAACAATTGTAATTAAACAATTATGGGCTTGGGCTGCAACCTTGGGCTTCTTTAATGAGTAGAGTTTTGTGAAGAAGGAATGCCAACATTTATACTAACATAGACGAATTAGCGTCGCTGCATGCAATATTGCATATCCCCAAGCAGAAACAGGGAGATTGGTGCGCATAACCAATATCCGTGCTATCATCTGTAGTCGTTTGATAGCGGCTTCTGCGACACCATTTTGGGTATGAACATGGGGAACTAGATGTTCTACATCAATCCCCAGTGACATGCAATAGTCATCGAATGTTTTCTATGTAAACTCCCCAGCATTATCAAGTCGAATTGACTTAATAGGATGGTCAGGGTAGTGAGCCCGTAGACGGATAATCTGGGCGAGGAGTTTAGCATAAGCAGCATTTCGAGTGGACAGTAGCGCGACATGTGACCAGCGTGTCGACGCATCAACCAATACCATAAAGTATTTAAAAGGTCCGCATGGTGGTTGAATTGGTCCACAGATATCCCCTTGGATTCTCTGTAAGAACGGAATGAGGATTTTGGGATCCTTTGCGTAGGACGGTCTCGGTCCTAATTTCTCGAAGGAACAGGCTTTGCAGAAAGAGCGAGGGGCCTTAGAAGCAACCAATGAGGATTTTGGTTGGGCCTGAGCGTCTGTAGCGCTATTAGAAGCAAAGTGTGTGACTACATCTCCCATTATGGCGTTAGAGCCATGGAAATTGGTGTGTGTGGCGTCATGGCCACTAGGAGGAACAACCATGGCATCATGCTCATGGTTGGCACCATTAATGGCGTCACCACATGGGACTTGGGCGGCCCTATGGCGCCCCAAGACGGCTGCAGCTCCAGATGCTGCAATTGTTGCGGTCTTGTTAAGTCCTGGAATCAATTTTCGATTCTTGCTTCTTCTCACTCTGAAGAATGGATGTCCGTGTGAAGTCTTTAGTATACGGAGCATCATATCACGACCAGGATGTCCTAGTCGGTCATGCCAAAGCCAATATGTGTCTGAATCCAAGAGATCTTCTCTTATGACATTATTGGATTCAATAGGTCGAATTGTAGTGACATAAAGTCCACTAGATTGACACATAAGCTTCTCTAAGATGCGCTTTCTTCCGCAATCATTAGAGGTAATGCAAAGGAATTCTATTCCGTGCTCACTATGCGTTTCCGCATGGAATCCGTTGGCTCTAATATCTTTAAAGCTCAATAAGGTCCGATTTGCCTTAGGAGCGTAGAGAGCTTCAGTGACTTTAATCAAGGTGCCATTAGGCAAAAGGAATTGGGCCATTCCATGTCCTTGAACTAAACCTGATGGCCCAGCCATCGTAGTCACAGATGAATATGTAGGCAACATCTCCAAGAATAATTGCCTATGTCGTAGAATGGTGTGCGTAGTCGCACTATCCGCAAGACATTGAAGTTCATCCATTCCTAAAAGAAAAGCTCGTAATTAAAAAAAGGAGTCATAAAGAAAAGAACTCAACTTTTATTAATAAGCCAAACGGAATTACATCATCGTTTCTTTAACCAAAGGAAATCTAATCCAATAAACTAGTTAATGCAAAACAATGGTAGTCGTCTAACTCCTTTCGGTAATTCCAATGTAAATGTGACCAGGTGAGTAGAGAGATGTCGGTGGAGCGAGGCTCTCTTAAGTACCACTTATCTCAAAACCTTCCTAGACATCACACTCACATTGAGTACGCCTACTTTGAAGAAAGACTAATAGCATTGGCATCTACTATAAAAATAATATGGCAATTGCCTACATCTCTTGGAAAAAAAAAGACTTAATCAAAATCGCCAGTTTCTGGGTCTTGATCCTTGTAGTCTTCCACCCTTAGATCGAGATCTCCATCTTGATCTTCTTGTTCCATGTAATTTGCATCCCTTGCTTCACGATACATCTTGTATGCGTTTGCAACGTTCTGGGATGCAGTACACTTCTTTGCCCAATGTCCACTTGATCCACATCTGAGACAAGCATCATTATGGTCAGGTTCCCTTGATCGAGGCGCTCTGGGAGCGTTTTGTAGACGGTTATTGCCTTTGGTGGCGTTACCACCATAACCGGAGGCTTGGCCTCTCTCTCTCTTCACACGTTTACCTCCACGGTTCCGTGCACGCCTATCTTGGCGATTTCCTTCCTCTTTAGGGCGAGAATATGGACCAGAACGTCCAGAATTATCCCTACTCTTAGGGTTTCGCTCCTTGCGTCCTCCCTTGGAGGCGCGACTATAATTAGACTCCGGATTTGACTTGGTTCCCACGGGTCTAGAGTTATAGTTCTTCACAAGTATGTTGTCGTGCTTTTCAGCTACGTTCAAGGCACCAATTAGCTCATGAAATCTTGTGATGCGTCTAGCATTGACATCAATCCGATAGTTTTTGGCTATCATCAATGCAGAGACGGGGAAGGTGGAGAGAGTCTTCTCGATCAACATCGTATCAGTGATGTTCTGTCCACAGAATTCCATCATAGACTTGATACGAAGTGCTTCTGAATTGTAGTCAAGTACAGACTTGAAATCACAGAAGCGGAGGCTATGCCATCTCACTTCTAAGTCTGGAAGCAGGGAATCACGGACGTTGCCAAAACGCTGCTCGAGTTCTACCCATAGTTTTCTTGGGTCTTCCTCATTGAGGTACTCATTTTGGAGCGCGTCATTCATGTGCCTTGTCATGAGAATGATGGCTTTGGCTTCATTCGCTTCTCTCGTAGCTCTATTTGCTTCAAAAGCAGCAGCTTGTTGAGGAGTACGCACGTCCTGACTTGGCTCTTGGATCGTACTCAGGATCCCATCAGCCTTAAGATGCTGGTGCACATCACGGACCCACTTGTGGTATCCTGCGCCTGTTGTCTCTAGTGGAGCGAAGCTCAACTTGTTCAGGTTACTCATCCTGAAAAACAACAAGAAAATAGGGTTAGTTTCGGAGCGAAAAAGGCTACCACGAAAAACTATAAAAATTTCTGAGCGTAGTCGCTTCTAAGAAATTAGGGATTTTCTGAGCGTAGTCGCTTCCAAGAAAATCCGATTCCAAGAGGGGTTTTTGGATTAGATCGAAACGACGATGTATGTGGTCGATCGTTTTCTTCTCAACAAACTCTAAGTTTGGAGGACTCTTCAAGCTCTAAGCTCGGAGTGAGCACGAAACCCCATAGTTCGGCTTTTGGTCTCCCCTATGAAGAAGAAAGGGGGGTAGAAGAAGGGATGTTGGAAGTCCCCGAGAAAAGAAGAAGAAATTGAAAAACTTCAAAAACGGGAACTTTTAGAAAAGTTTACCTTGAAAAATAGCCGGAAATCTTGACCGGAAAAGTCGTTGAATATGGCCGGAAAAAGGTCGCCAGGGATCGCCGGAAAAGTGGCCGAAAACTGGTGGCCGGAGGTGGTGGCCTGAGTTAGGCTGGGCGGTGCAGGCCTTGTGCGGAGGCGTGCGGGGCTGCTGCAGGGCTGTGCAGGGGCTGTGCGGAGGATGTGCAGGGCCTGTCGGCAGTGGCTGCGCAGGGGCTCGGCAGATGTCGGCAGGTGCATGCGGGGCTGTCGGCAGATGTCAGAAGGTGCGTGCGGGGCTGTCGGCAGGTACGTGCGGGGCTGTCGGCAGGTACGTGCGGGGCTGTCGGCAGGGGCAGGCACTCGTCTCGGCAGGTATCGGCAGTTCTCGGTGTTTGGCTCCAATTTTGCTGCAGCTGGTCAACAGTCTCTTTTCTTGTGCGGGCGTGCCAGCACCGTTCGGGTGCGGTCGTCGGGGGTGTCCCTTGACCTGACTTCTTTCAAGCAATTGTGGACGAGGAGAGCACCAACCTCGTCGTGGGATTCTTTGTGCCTCGTGGCGAGGACTTTTGCTGAGCTTCTTCTTGTTAACACAATCGATACTCAATATTGTAGATCGAGCAGAGCGACATCACCGGGAAATGTTGAGATCTTGCTAA
This sequence comes from Rosa rugosa, assembly GCF_958449725.1. Taxonomy (NCBI): domain Eukaryota; kingdom Viridiplantae; phylum Streptophyta; class Magnoliopsida; order Rosales; family Rosaceae; genus Rosa; species Rosa rugosa. Next base: position 10,570,662 of record NC_084825.1, read on the forward strand.
AGCGTGACTTTAGCTTGGCTGGGTTGCTAGGGCGTTACCCTTGCTTGGCTGGTTCTGTAACCGTTGTGGTCGCGACACTACCGTCGGCTCCCGAGGAGACTAGGACCGAAGCACGTTGACAGAGGGTTTGGTGGCACTGAAAGTCGGCTTCTGAGAAGACTAGGACTAGGAGTGAGATCACCGGTAAGAGAAAGAGAAGGAGAGGAGTTGCTCTTAGAGAGGTTTGCTCTAGAGAGAACTTAGATCATCTTAGAGATGTTGTTGTTGTGTTGTGAATGTCTTTGTGTTGTAGAATGAGAAGAGAAGGTGTTTATATAGGGAAGAAAAAGAAGAGTGAAATGATGAGTGGAAGAAAAATAATGAAAGTGGAGTATGAAAGTGATTTGTAAAATATGGAAAAGATAGAGAAATGATGAAATGAAAGCAAGGCATGAAGGTGCAAAAACATGGAAGTGATGATGATCTATTAAAGAGATTGTCTTGAAAAATATATCCAAGGAAAAGAAGAAAAGCATCTAGCTTTCTTCATGTGGGTAGGAAACATGAACATGTGAATATTGAGCTGGTTTTAGGTCAGTTTCTGCCCCTTTATTCCTTCAATTATTTCTCCAACAAGAATTCCGATTTTGACCGTGACCTCTTCATAACAAATGTTCCACTATGAGTGTAGATCACCCTGGTCAAATTTCAGAGCTTTTCATATAGTGGTTGGGCCGGAAACGCTGCTGGACCTCTTACAGGTCCAGTTTTCCAGTTTTGCTTCTGTAGAAAATTGGACTGATTGTTTGAAGGCCTTCCACTCAAAACAATCTCTGGCACTCTTCATAAGAAATTATCCTTGGGCTGTCTAGAATGGATCTGCAGAGTTTCAGCTCATTTCAAGTTCAGTTGGTCAGTTTGCCGCCCCTCCTTCCTTGTTTAGCTCGGTTTCTCCTAGCCGAAGTAGGAAAATGTGCTAAAGTTGACTTTTCATGTTTCCATGCTTCCATAATAGGCTTTATTTAGCCTCTAAATATATATTTCGAACTTGTCGACAATATATAGCTTGAGCCACTGACATTGGCTCAATTTCTCCAACACATGCCTTGTCAGGCCAAAATGTTCATTTTGGGTCCAAACATTGCCCCCCAGACCTCGAAGTCAAAGGTCCTCGTCTTGACTAAAGAGGTCTTGAATCAACACTACTCTTATAATGTCGTTGCTCCAAAGCCACTTGTATTGGCTTGACTAAAATTACTTGAACAGTAGTCTCTCTCCCTCTTAATTATACATAGTGAGCATACATATATTAATCGCCAGTCTTCCTTCGCGAACCATCCTTTGCGAGGCCATGTAATTAAAACCACTTCGCTGCCAACAATTCGCAACCCAGCTTTCGCCACAATTATTGGCAAAAATATTGATTTGACCTCCTCCACTGCTAATATCATACTAGGCATATTAAATGCCTCTTGTATATGTGCCCAGACCAATACCAATGGCCTCTTAAGTATATTAGCAAGTTCCAGCCACTATTAGGCAAGAACACAATTTTTTGCATCCTCCGCGACGCACAAATTTGAAACTCTTTTTGTATTTTTGTATTTTTGTATTTTTTTTTTTAATTTTAATAAGACATTGTGAATCAAGGTTTAGACATGCGGCCCAAGTATAGTCGTCTAGACACAAATTTTCTTTCAAATCCTTTGGGCAACCTTACTGAAATGGCCAGGTGGGGGAGGGCGAACAAGAGAGGCAGAATCCATTTTGGCATGAGCTACTCCCACATAGTGGTTTAGGCCCATTTGCACGCACTTCTGGATTCAAGAACCTGTCATGAACGTTGTCCCCTTTCTAGACACCATTTCACATAGGCTATACTTACTAAGATGAGAAAGGTCATAAGTGTGAAGACAGTTCAACAAGTGTTAATAAAAGCCGCCCTTAACCTTAAGAGACCTGAACTAGGCACCAATAAGGAGTTTAGGCCAATATTAACAAAAGAGACTTCACCTATTCTGTTATGATTCACAAATGACGAAAATAAAAATGAAAACTGAAAATTGACAGGAAATTTAAAAACAAAGAAAGAAGTTAGTAGCACTATATTTGGCTAACCTCCAGAAGGCCACGGGGGAGGCCATCTATGCTTCACTCCAAGCTCCGATGTATCAAAATTTGTAGGGTAAAAATCCCTCCTATGAGAGCTTGTAGAAAAAGAACAAAGATACTTCTCGTTGAAGAATTTGGAGGAATTTGGCTCGTGAGAGGGGTATTCTTGCCCCCCAAGTATCTTTGTTGGTTGACGAGACAGGATCTCCAATTGTAATTTGGAAGATGACGGTGTCCCAAGATCGGCTTTGTCGCCAACTGTCGCCAACTTCTCTTGATCAAAGGGATGATCATGGGTCATATCTTGCCCCCCATGCATCTGATCAGTAGCCACATATTTGGCTTGATCAGTGGAGACATCAGATATTTGTTCAGAGACAATTTTCTTGTCTGAAGAACAATCTTGTTGATGACGTTCTCCATAAGTAGCCTCTATGTAAGGCTGTGATTCACCAGTGAGGCCATTAGGTTGATTGCCACCTATAGGCAAATCAGCCTTATAAATGACCTCTTCTCGAGCGTTCTGCTCAATTTCTAGGTCCCAATCGCGAAACCTCTGCTTTGTTTTTGCGATCAAAATGGCCATGTCCCTGGCTTGCTTTTCTTTATTCCTCTCGATGTTGGCCATGATGATCGCGAGCTGTTCATCAATGCTTGCCCCCTCTGGGATGGGAATAGGCATAAACTCATCATTAATGGCGGTATCGCCAATGGTGGCAACATTGTCCATCAATTCACTTTAGGAATTTCTTTTGGTAAAGATTTTCCCCTGGCATCTCAATGATGACGAAAAAAAGACACTAGTATAGTCCCACCGGGTGTGCCAAAATGTTTGTTTTGAAGCCCGGTGGTTGAATGTCTTCAAGAAAAAAAAAATTCTAACCTGGTCCCACTGGGCGTGCCAAAATGTTTGTTTTGAAGCCCGGTGGTTGAATGTCTTCAAGAAAAAAAAAAATTCTAACCTTGTCCCACCGGGTGTGCCAAAATGTTTGGCTCCAATTTTGCGGCAGCTGGTCAACAGTCTCTTTTCTTACGCGGGCGTGCCAGCACCATTCGGGTGCGGTCGTCGGGGGTGTCCCTTGACCTGACTTCTTTCAAGCAATTGTGGACGAGGAGAGCACCAACCTCGTCGTGGGATTCTTTGTGCCTCGTGGCGAGGACTTTTGCTGAGCTTCTTCTTGTTAACACAATCGATACTCAATATTGTAGATCGAGCAGAGCGACATCACCGGGAAATGTTGAGATCTTGCTAAAGCGTGACTTTAGCTTGGCTGGGTTGCTAGGGCGTTACCCTTGCTTGGCTGGTTCTGTAACCGTTGTGGTCGCGACACTACCGTCGGCTCCCGAGGAGACTAGGACCGAAGCACGTTGACAGAGGGTTTGGTGGCACTGAAAGTCGGCTTCTGAGAAGACTAGGACTAGGAGTGAGATCACCGGTAAGAGAAAGAGAAGGAGAGGAGTTGCTCTTAGAGAGGTTTGCTCTAGAGAGAACTTAGATCATCTTAGAGATGTTGTTGTTGTGTTGTGAATGTCTTTGTGTTGTAGAATGAGAAGAGAAGGTGTTTATATAGGGAAGAAAAAGAAGAGTGAAATGATGAGTGGAAGAAAAATAATGAAAGTGGAGTATGAAAGTGATTTGTAAAATATGGAAAAGATAGAGAAATGATGAAATGAAAGCAAGGCATGAAGGTGCAAAAACATGGAAGTGATGATGATCTATTAAAGAGATTGTCTTGAAAAATATATCCAAGGAAAAGAAGAAAAGCATCTAGCTTTCTTCATGTGGGTAGGAAACATGAACATGTGAATATTGAGCTGGTTTTAGGTCAGTTTCTGCCCCTTTATTCCTTCAATTATTTCTCCAACAAGAATTCCGATTTTGACCGTGACCTCTTCATAACAAATGTTCCACTATGAGTGTAGATCACCCTGGTCAAATTTCAGAGCTTTTTATTTGAAGATTTTGTTATCTACTTGTAGCTAGCTCATGACATCTCTATTGAATTCACATGAAAACTAGGGATTAAAATTAGCTACTGAGCTGGAATTGTAGTTTTAACTTGTCCAAGATAGTTGAGACAAGGTCAACATGGTCTTGAGCTTATTTGTTAAACTTTTGTACTCCTAGTTCAGATTAGCCAAGCTCAGATGAGCCGACTCTATTTTGGCATCACGAGATATTTTACTCCTTTCAAGTCATTTTTTTCTTTTTCTGCAGGTGCTACTTTATTATGATTTGTGTAGACGATATTGGTATGCTAGGACAGTTTCAAGTGTTTGTCTGCTAGACGTGCAATTATTTTATGCCCTTTATTCTTGACGTGATTAAGAACTACTCCTTGCTTCCTGAATCCATCACTCTCTTCTCTAAATGATCCTCTGAATATCTAAGCATATATTTATTCATTGTAGGGAGTGAGAGCTGATGTGAATTCTGAGTTAAGTGATGAAACTGGCAAGCAACTTGGTGTAAAAAGTGCTACTGCTGGTCCAAGGTAAATCAACTGAAAGAAAGTGCTCTTGTATTTCCATTTATGATATAAAATGATCTCTGCACATGCATTTAGATGCCCATTAATACATTAAGGTCGTGTTTGTTATGAGGGACTGGACGGGATTGGACGGGACTGGGTACCATAACACGAGGTAGCCCGTGTTTGGCAATAACCGGGACTGTGTTAAATGAGACTCTGCAGTCCCCAAAACCAGCCCACACCGTCTACGAGAGCGACGCCAAAACTCATGGGATTGTGGAAGCTGCTGTTGTAGACGTCAAAATCCATTCTCGCTGGATCTGCTCTTTGCCTCAACCTCATCACTCTCTCTCTCTCTCTCTCATGTCATTCTTTTGCTTCAGCCTCCTTCAACACCTCTTCTTCGGGTTCAATTTCATCTTCTCTCTCATTGCACTGATTATCTTTCACTCTCCCCTTCAATCCTCTACCTTCTTCTTTCTCTATCTCCTTTATTATAGATGATTTGTTTATGGGTTGATATTATTTTAAGGATTTGGTGTCTGGGTAGCTTGATCTGCTGAGAATTTTGATCAATTTTGTGTCTGGGTAGCTTGACCAGGTAAGATTTGTGATCAATTTCACGTTTGTGCTATTTTGTTCTTCTGGTTTTTTTTTTCCTGGGTTTAAAGACTGGTTTTATTTTTTAAGGTTGAGTTTGTCTTTGTATTTTGCATAGTTCCTCAAGGCTTGATTAATCATTAATTGAGTTGGTTCTCCTCTGTTAGTTTTCAACTCCACCAATCAATGCTTATTCTAGTGTTTTTTTTCTTCTGTGGTTGTTCTTTCTTATTATCAGTTGGAGCACCAAACATGGATCAGGACTGTTATAGAAATAAGCCAAGTTATAAGAGTCCAGGACTCTTGTAGAAATTAAGGTGAAGGGTGATAGTCCGGTGAAACAAACACCCCCTAAGTGTTGTATTGGTTTATGGTTCTTCCACAGACTTGGATTGTATGTGGTTATCTGGCCCCACACTATGCACACTACTAGTTGACTGGATATCTCTAATCAGATGTCTCTAAAGCCATACAACTAGAATGATCTTTATGTTCATTCCTTTGCCGTCAAGGCTTGCAATAAGATATGTGTAGTGTTTCATTTAGGCTTTCATATAGTCAGACTTTTGCTGTGACAGTTTTGGAGTCCCTAAATATGTTAGAATTAATTCCACAAACATTTTCAAACAACTCTGAAGCTCACTTCTTTTCTCATGCCAGGTTGTTTTTTTAGTAGTTGTGTCATGCATTGTTCTTGATAATTCTGATAAATAACCTTTATGTTCTCTAATTCTTCTTTTGGTCTGGAATCCGCTTCTCTAATTCAATTCACTTAAATTTCTACATTTTGAAGTCATCACCCAGGCATAATTTGCCTTTAGTCAGGAAATGGTGGTACTGGCAGAGAAACTTTCATGTATCACTGTGTCATTAACAAACTTTTGGCTGAGTACTGAACTTTTGCAGTTTCATATATTAGTCATTTGTGACTAAAATTGATAGCTAGCTTAACATGTAATCTTAGGTTTTCCATGCATACACTTTGGGTAATTGGATTTTACGGTACTATTTGAAATGTTTCTTGGCCTCTTATATGCTATTGCCTGTTAAGTTTGATTGTTCTCTATTTGATTTCAATTACCATTTGTAGTTTACAAGTCATCAAATTTTAATGTAGGATTTACCAACATGTAGGTTTTATGGAATAATTGTCATTGTCTTGAGGGCCCATTTGAACAGATTGTTGTATACTTAAATTTCAAACAAATTGTTGTACATGTTGTATGTACTTAACCATTGCTGTAGTGATCGTTAATCTGTGGTTCTTTGCTGCAGGATGGTGTGCATTACATGGTTTATACATCCTCTGACCCACTTCTCGACTAATAGACATGGAGTTGTAAGGTATTCAGCCACTGTATGATGTAGAAAACAACAAAAGTTGACAGAAACAGAGAAAGAAGACAAATGTACAAATGACCCTCCTAAATTTGTGTATGAATATGGGAAATACTCCCTGTTTGATATCAATTTACTGAATTTATTTTATATATGTTGGGATTTGAATTAATTTGATTGTTATATAATTTGTAACAATTAGACAACAAGAATAAATGAAAAGCATTGTCCAACATGTTATAGCGCAATGGTAAAAGCTTAATGTGTTGTCTCAAAGCACAAATACATTCTATTGAGTTTTCACACCACATCTTTTGGCAAAAAAACTATCGTATGTATACAATAGTCACAACGGCTACAAAATAAAAACTGTCGTATGAATAAAAGTCACACAACGACTATAAAAAAAAAAAAAAAAAAAACGACTTCTTAATCGCAATCATACAATGGATGCTCAAGTTGCCCGTTGTCTGAATAAAAGTCACACAACAGCTAATGCTGCCGACATTGATGCCAATCCCTTCATACAACGGTTCCCTACAATCGACCTTCATCAGACGACACCTCGATATACGACGGTCAGGCTCCATATCGGACAACAGTTTTTAGCCGTTGTCTGTTTCAATTTCTGTAGTAGTGTAGGTAAGTTAAAATGAGATTTTATTATAAAAATGATTTTCTCGAGTTTTGCGATTGTGGACTATAGTTGGTATTAGTGGTCTCCCTGAGTGGATGACTACGTGTGTGTGTGTTTACGTGAAACGTGAAATATATATCTTGATGGTGTGACATTGTGAAAAGTATGATAATTGTAATTTTATTCAGGTTATTGTTTTGAGCATTTACTCTTTTTAGGAAAGCAATATATCATGCAATTGTTGATTTTATTGTGTTGAAGGAGTACTTTGAGTTGTGGGGCAACATTTTGAGTCATGTGAGACTTTTTAAATGTTTTTAGTCTGAGGCTCTGGTGTCACAGTAGTGATAGAGGCAAGAATATCGGGATACCAAGTCTTTGGCCAGGTGATTGGTTATGATTCAGTTAGAGCTCTAGTCAGTCTGTCATCGTATGTCATGGGGGGGGGGGGTAACCAGGGTGTTACTTGCGACTCATGAGTACGAGTTTTTAAAAGAGAGTTTTGGGTGTTTTTTTTCTTTTATTGTCAATGAGGGACTTGGGTTCTTACAAATTTGTGGAGTTGATTTTGGTTGCTCTAATTTATTCTTGACTTGAGAAGTTAATCATGTGTTATTTGAGTCATTTTATTTGAGTTTACTCATACGAGCTTAAAAAGCTTACCAGGTTTGTTGTTGCAGCCCGGTGCACTATTCCATGGTGTAGGGATTAATCCTGCAGGTCAGGACAATCATGGTTGAGACCGCGGCGTGTAGTTGCAGCAGTGTTAGGATCAGAATGTATTTTGTTATTGTTGGTAGGGAGAATTTTTCGAACAGTACCTGAACTAAAGGTCACTGTGAGTTAACGTGCCTCACTTTACACTAACTACACTTTGGTACCTGGACTATAAAACCCGACTACATTTAAATACACGCCGTTAATAACACCGTTAGCCTCATGTCATTATTCAATTTTTAAAGGGTACTTTGGTATTTTCACTCTATTCTTCTTCTTCTTCACAATCAAATCCTACCTCCAACTCCCTCTTATCCGCAGGGATCCCTTCCCTACACCATCTGCAATAATTCATGGTAATAGAAAAGAAAAAAAAAATCACAAGCCATTCTCTCCATGTTCTTGAACCCAGATCAGGCAAAAAGAAGTAAAAAATAAAGAGATTCCAAGCCATTCCTTTATGTTCTTCAAACCCAGACCAGGTAAAGTTGCCCAAAAAAAAAAAAGTAAAAAAAATTCCAAGCTATTCTTCTTTCTTGAACACAAACCAGATGAAATAGAAAAGAAAGGAAAACAAAACAAGAAGTTCACAAGGCAGTCTTCTGGGAATCTAAAGATTGGGATGGGGCCGAGAGAAGAACAAGAAGAACAAAACCCCAATCAGCAGAAAGAGGAAGTTCTGGTATGAGCCCCTTTCCTACTAGCACGGCCGCTGGTATATGAAATTTGCAAATCCATTCCATATGGTACAATATAAAGATCTCAATTGAATGGGTATTTAAAATGATACACGATTGAAATTGAATTATAGCGAAAATAACCCACAAAAAACTAGCGGAAATTTTCCAAGACGTTTTGGGAAGATCATTTCTGTAGCCATTGATATCTTCCTCTTCGTTTGATAAACATCTGCAAATATACATATACAATTGCAACACCACACTTTTATCATAGCAAATTCATACCCAACATCCACCATGTCAAAAATTAAACAAAAACCAGAATCAACAATCCAACCCAAACCCACTATCAGTCAAAACACCAAACCTGTAAATAAAAATGACAAAAAAAAAGAAAGAAAGAAAGAAAGAAGAAGAAGCCATAATCACAAGAACAAAGGGGACAGAGCTAAGGTAGAAAATGAAAAGAAGGGAAAACGATCCTTACAGCTTCAAGGGACTTGAGGTTAAAGGGAGAGTCACCGAAGAAAACACCAACAAACCAAAAACCTTCATTGTCCTCCTGACACCCAAGCACGGCGGCGGACGAGGACTACTCCTCCTCCGTGCTCCAAGCTTAATAGTACGGTGTGAAAGCGAAACGATCTCACCGGAACGAAGAGCGTAGGGATCGACCTTGTAACTAAGGTCTCCTTTGAGCTTCTGGAAGCCCCTCTGCTGCTGCTACTTCACCGGTCCCCAACCCCAAACCCCATCAGAGTTCGTCCACATCTTTGGGCTCAAAGAAAAGACAAGTTTACCCTTGTAAATATGCCAGCTGGCTTCCCCGTAACGGAAAAGTTAACGTCATGTATTTAAATGTAGTCGGGTTTTATAGTCCAGGTACCAAAATGTAATTAGTGTAAAGTGAGGAACGTTAATTCACAGTGACCTTTAGTTCATGTACTGTTCGAAAAATTCTCCCTTGTTGGTATATATACCGCCTAGGCACAAATATTGGAAGAACAATGCTCACTAGCCACGTGAAATGATGCCGATACCACCCAAAGACGATGTCGATACCGATACCATACACTTGTGGTATCGGGTAGGCCACAGGCAGCCCCTCTGCCATCCTGCGACGCCGAAATTTGTCATACTCGCCAACACCGTGGTCACCCAAAACTAATATGGACACTCGGATTTTCTCTCGACACCCGCCCTTCTCTCTCTCTCCTCACATCCTCTCTAGTGCCAACTGACCACACCAACAACGGTCTCTCTCTCTTCTGTATAATTGACATCGCCTCTGCAAATCTGGTAACCTCGGATTCATGCATGGGAGAGATCAAAGAAGGGGAGATCGGAGATTGAGAAACTTGATCACAGACTTCGGCCAACAAATTCCGGTCCCCTTCGTGGCTTAGCACTGCAACGATTCAGTTCAAGAACCCCCGGCGGGTCAACCCTGACCTCCGAGTAGCTCCAGGCCAACCCATCTCGGTCTCGGAATTGGAAGTTGTCTGATACAACACTGGAAGTCTCGGTCTGGTATGACATCGGAGACCTCCAACCCCAGTTCAAACCTGTCTCGGGGACACCTCGAGAATTCTCCACTATCGCTCTCGTTCTTCTCTACTATTGCTCTCGGCCTTCTCCATGTTCTCGCTCTCCACTATGGCTAGCGGTATTGCAACAAAAGTGGTATCGCACTGAGACTTCTCTCTTGGTATTGCAACAGTACCCATCACGGTATCGCAACACGACTTTTGGCGTGGCGGCTGTGTCTCGCCTTTACACCACACATCCACCGACTCTAATGACAAAACCAATCTCGGTCTCGGAATGCCAGAATCCAAATGGCCCTCGCCCTAGACCTTGTCTTGCACCGTGTATTCAATGATTTCAATCTGCTTGAATTCAACAGCTGAGTTCCAAAAAAATCAAAATGAGGAGGAGAATAATTCTGGGCACCCAAGTATCTATTTTGAACACCCAGACCGGACACCAAGATCTTCTCTTATGATTTGCTCGATCTGCAATCCTTTGATTTGTTCGACCTTCAATGAACGTAGCTACTGAAGCATACCTGTCATGGTTTAAATCAATACACGTGATTTTGCCATGTTCTAAATTAATGACACGCATGTACAAGGTAGTATAAACTTGTTTGCTTACGCACAGCTACAGAAAATGTGTATTTAATTTGAATGTGCTCTCCTTGCATATCTCACTGCCATATTACTTAATTGCACATACATATTTATAAATTAACTATTAACGCACAAGCTAGCTGTTCCCTTACTTTCTTGTGTAAAATATACAATTATGGTAGCAACTATGCATCAATACCAAACTCACATCGTTTGCTGTAAGTTTGCCATCTATTCCTCAAAATTGTTAAACATATGTCTAAATATACATATGTCACATATGGACATTCCAATGTCTACTTATGTCATTTTCTAAGCTCGTTGTGCCATGAACAAAAATTGATCAGTTCTCACCTTTTGGCTGCACACTTCAAATGAGGCACAATTCAAATTTGCGCTTACTCGTGCTTGTGAAATTCAGTTATTTGGTGTTGAATTAATGTCACGAAGTCATAATTACATTATGCTCCAACACATCTACATGACATCTCAACTACATACACTTTAGACAATTAAACATTCTGAATCAGCTGCTACTCACTTGCTTATTTTTGACAAGGCACTATCACTCCAATGGGGAACTTTTCTTATATGAGCAAAAGCAATTGCACTATCGATATTCGCTAGCCGACATGGAGTCTTATATATAGCATACTCCAATCTTTCTACAACATTTTTACGACATGTGAACGGCTCCAGTTAAGTTCTCATCTACACTCTTTTAATTTGAGTTAATGCTATACTTCACATGCTTTAGTGATTACTACAATCTAAGCATGCCTATAAAATGCGATAATTTCAGTAGCATATTTACTATGCCCTAATGTTGACGCCATGCTTTAAATGTCTCCATAATTATCAAGCATGACTATAATATGCACAATGTTATTAGTATCTTCATTGCGATTTACATGCTAAACATACATGCCATGCTTTTATCTTGATTACGTTACTACGTATACACTTGCTATACTCGCTTCACAAACTGTGACATACATGGAGGCCCAAACAGTGTCACGCACACAAAATTGCCCATTGAGCAATACTCAGTACTCTTATTTAAACACTTTAATCTTAAATACATACTGCTACATGTTTAGCACCTCTGTTGCGTATGTACACATGAAATCTCAATAACGAGATCAATCCTCGCTCTCGCCATGATACATGTCCTCAATACTAGGAGGGGGGGGACTTGTACACCATACTCGCCATGCCTGAATGGCATACACTCGTCACGTTTGAATGACATACACTTGCCATGTTTGAATGGCATACACTCGCCATGATACATGTCCTCGATACTGGGGGGGACTTATACACCATACTCGCCATGTTTGAATGGCATACACTCGCCATGATAAATGTTCTCGATACTGAGGGACTCGCACACTACTCGTCACGCCGGAATGGCGTAACACTCGCCATGCTCCAGTGCCGTACACTCGCCATGCTCTAGCGATATCTTATCTATGCTTCAACGTGTTATCTATACTTCAGTGACCTGTACTCGCCGCACTTCAACGATATCTTCCCTACGCCTCAGTATCTCATCTATGCTTCAGCAATATATATATTCTCTACACATCAGTGATATCTTCACTGTGTTTTAGTAGTATCTCCCATATGCTTCAGCGGTATCTTATCAATGCCTCAACGAGCTTCAGCGGTATCCTATCTATGCCTCAACGTTATATTCTCCATGCTTCAGCAACATATCGCCATGCTATACTCGCCATGTTTAAGCAATATCTCACTTCTGCTTCAACAGTATCTCATCTACACCGCAATAGTATCTTATTTATGCTTCAGCCACATCTTATCTGTGCCTCAGTGGTCTACCATCTATGTTTCTGCGATATCTTATCTATGCCTCAGCAGTATATTATCCAGGCCTCAGCGATATCTTATCTATGCTTCAGCGGTATATTATCTATGTTTCATCAGTATCTCACCTATGCTTCAGCGATACACTTGCAATGCTTCAACGGTATCTTATTTATGCCTCAACGTTATGTTCTCCATGCTTCAGCAATGTCCTTGCCATGTTTTAGCGACACACTCGCTATGCTTCAACGATACACTCGCCATGTTTTAGTACCATACTCGTCATGCCTCAGTGGCACATTCTCGACATGCTTCAACGGCGTATTCGCCATGCTTCAGTGACGTACTCGCCATGATATACTTGCCATGCTTCAGCAACATCGATCTTATATATGCTTCAGCAGTCTATTATCTATGCCTCAGCGACCTATACTTGCCATACCTCAGCAGTATATTATCTTCAGATCAGCGATATCTTATCTATGTTTTAGTAGTATCTCCTCTATGCTTCAATAGTATCTCATGTATGCTCCAACAGTATCTCACCTATGCTTCAGCGGTAATTGCCCCATCTTTCAGCTGTATATTATCTATCTTTTAGCAGGGATTATATATGCTTCAGCGTCATCTATGCATCAGCGATATATCCTTCATGCTTCATCGATAAGTTCTCCACGCTTCAGCGGTATCTTATCTAGATCTTAGCGATATATCATCTACGCTTCAGCGATACACTCTCCATACTTCAGCGATGTCATATACAAGCTCCGCGATATGTTATTCATGCTTCCGTGACATCTCACCTATGTCTTAGACGACCTACATTCACGATATCTCAACGCGGCGTTCTCACCATGTTTCGACGGACACACTAGCCATGCCTCAGTTTCACACTCGCCATACCTCAGCGACATATTCAACGTACTCGCCGTGCCTTAGCGCCATATATTCGCCTATACTTTAGCTTCAAGCTTCCCCGCTTGTGCCCTAGCGACACTCGGGACTATACTCTTTGAAACCTGTCCATGGCAGTATTATCCTGGCTTACCTACAGCCTTACTATATAATCCCTCTGGGACTCTACCAATTCTCCAATGATCGCAACGTATTCTCCAACGATCTAAATGTATTCTCCAATAATCGCAATGTGCTCTCCAATGATCTTGATGAATCCTCCATTGATCGTCATGTATCCTTTAATGATATTCTCCAATGATCGTCATGTATTCACCCACGATCGACGTGTATTCTGTCACGGCCTTTGGCAGTTTTCATGAAATTGTCTCGATATCGCCATTTCTTATCTCTCCATCAAAATATTGCTAAAGACATGGGCAAGCTATATAGCAATCCCAAAACAACTGCCTAACGCGAGCAAGCTTAAATAAATATACAATTCAATATCGCTAAAGGCATGGGAAGGCTGTATAACAATCCCAAACAACTGCCTAACGCGAACAAGCTGAAATGGCTATACAATTCAATATCGCCAAAGGCATGGTTGTGCTGATATAGCACTATAAGTGCTATCACTCGCAAACCCTTGTATTGCCAATGCGATCAACGTGAAATGCTCCAATGCGATCAACGTGAAATGCTCCAATGCAGTATCGCCATGTTTCCTCTCTATTATACGACATTGCCATGTTTTATCTCCATTACATGATATCGCCATATTTTATTTGTCCATTACACGATGGGATATCGCGATGTCTTCTCTCCATCATACAATATCGCCATACCTCATCTTTATCCATTATATGATTGCATGGCACTACATGCAAAACAAAAGGTTGTGCAAAGCTTAATAATTGTGATATCGCCAAATACATTCTAGCCACTATTGGCTACATCATTCCAGCCACTATCGGCTACATCATTACAGCCACTATCGGCTACATTCATTACAGTCATTATCGGCTTCACGCCAACTTATTACTATCGTCATATGCAAAAATGGGCTGATATCACTACAAGAATAAGTTAATCACACGACACTCATCACACGACACATAAGTTTTTGCTGTCGTCTGAGTTAGTCAGACGACAGATTTTTTAAATCGGTCGTCTCATCTCTACTCATCCAACACATGATCATTTCGTAAATTTGAGAGATTTCAGACGACACTAACAAGGATATCTGTTGTCTGAATAACCGAAAAAAAAAAAAAAAACAATCATTAATTTATATTTATTTTTTTCCCCTCTCAAAACACCCAAAACGTTTCCGCCAAAAAAAAAAAAAAAACACCCAAAACCTAACCTAGCAGTAAACCTGAGTTCCCTCCTTAGCTAAAAATTTGGGTCAACTCTCTCTCTCGGCCTCCCTCCGACTCACCATCGCTCTCACCCTCAATCACCATCGCTCTCGGCCTCCCTCCGACCCTCCGACTCACCATCGCTCTCACCCTCAATCACCATCGCTTTCGGCCTCCCTCCGACTCACCATCGCTCTCACCCTCAATCACCATCGCTCTCACCCTTAATCCCCCTCACCCTCTCAACCTCACCGACCCTAACTCTCCACCTCGCTCTCACTCGATCTGAGCGGGTTTTTCTTACTTCAAGCTCTGATACAACAAGGCCCAGCATATAATTTGTAGAAGTAAGGAGAGAAACGAAGAAGGAAGAGATCGGAAAACTAATTGCAGACCCACTCAGGCAACGATTAAAGCAGAGAGAAGACTCTAGGAGCAACTGGAGTTCAAGAAAGTTGTCAAAGGCGCAAATGAAGGTCCAATTTCAACGCTTTAATTATCCAATTTCTGAAATTTCCAATTGGGTTTCGCGATTTTGATTGTTATTGAAAACCTAATTGCAGTCTGTTCATTGCTTCTGGAGACGACGATACGATTAAGTGCAATTTGGAGGGCTTAACTCTCCTCTCCATTTTGCTGCAGCTAAAGGGCACAACGAGGTCGTTTTGGGTTTTCTTTTTTTCTTTTTCTGGGTTTGCTTCCCATTTTAAATTGATGACCGTTTGATTTTTCTGATTTTGGTTGTTTTCTGGCTTTGATTCAGATTATTTCATTGCTTTTGGAGAATGGAGCTGATCGATGTAAAACTCCAGAAATTACTATGGGCAGGTATGATACTTGGTGTTGTTCTAATCTAATTATGAGTTTGTAGATCAATTGTATGATACTGTGGAAATCAAATGTGGAAATCAAATGTAGATCAAATTTATAGTAGTAGATCAATTTTCTACTGTTGTCTATTTCCATACATAGAACAAACTATATTTGTATTGAATTTGTCTACCAATGCATAGATTTAGTTTATTTTAATGTTGAGCTAATCTATTTTATGTATTGATACATTAATATATTGTAAGCGAACCTCTCTAAAATTAAGAATTGAGGTTCCTCTGGTTTCCGACCCGATCAGGTTGCTTTGATCGGGTTTGGCCAGATTTGCTTGGAGATGGGGCGGGGTGGCCTGGCTTGCCGGAGTAGTGGGGAGGATGGAGGTTTGGAGGGTCAGATAGCTCTTGCACGTCGTCAAGTTGGCGGTGATGGAGCTGCCGGTGGTGCGACGGCGTGGGAGGAGCAGGCGAGATGGATGCGTCGTGCTCTCTGCACTTCTCTTCATAGACTTGGGCTTGCCGGTACATGGGCCTGGGCTTTGGCTCTAGGCCCAGTTTATTATTTAGATTATTTCTCTGTTTTGTTCTATTATTTTGTACTCTTTGTTAAACGTGGCTTTATGCCAGAAATAAGTCCCTATCGAATATTGGTGGGGCGACGTGGGCTTTGTCCCGGATTGCACACTCAGTGTGCCTTGTCTGGCCTAGTGAGGTGACGAGCTATTTGCTTGATCAAATGGACGCAACCTCCTAGTGGCAGGATGAAATTGAGTGCCGCCGGATTTATTTCCGTGTGGCAACATAGTGGGAAAACTGTGCTATTTGCAATGATGCTTCTTCGTTATAGAGTTATCTTTCCGGTATCTCACCACTATCTCAAAGCAAATAGAGTAGCCATTCGTGCACTCTTTGCTAATTGGTGCTTGTCAGAGTACATAGATTTTGTAGAGAGTCTTGGTATTATTTCAGGATGTTCTCTTTATGCTTACTGTAATCTGGGGTTCAGGCTCTACGTCCCCCCCTTGTATTCTGCAATTTCATTAATCAAGGCTTGAGGGCAGCCGCATCAACCCCATTTCAAAAAAAAAAAAAAAAAAAGAATTGAGGATCGATGTAATTATATAGATCAACATAAATAGTATTGTCACAACTTTGATATTGTTAATTGCTTAGGTTGATAGTTCAATTTCGTAATCTTTTTTTCTTTGCATCTACGTTGTGACACTTAGAAAGGAAAGAACAAGTTCCATTAAGCTATATATATTTGAGCTAACAGAAAAGTGTTTTTTGTTGCAGCTCGTCAGAAAGAGATGGCTACACATTCAGTAACTGAGCTTGTGCAGGCAGTGAGGAGACCGAGGTCACTTAGTGAAATGACAAATCGTCCCTTTAGAAAGTCTGGAGGTGGCGATAGGGGAGAGAAGGTAATAGAAGCTCTTGCGAGGAGAAACTCCGAGAGTTTGCCTAGGAGAAACTCAGAGAATGTGGCACCACCTAGACGTAACTCACTTGGGGATGCTAAAATCTCAATGCAGTGTATCAATGAGGTTCCTGAAAAGAAACAGAAAAAATCTAGACGGCGCTCTTTCATGGGGTATAGTTTTGCTTCTTCTTATAAATAACTGCTGAAAATTAAATGATCATGCATATATGTAGCTTAACAACTGTGTGTCATACTTCAGGGTTATTCGGAAAAGTCAAACTCAAAGCCAAGGCTGCCTGATAATCCCATTGTAAGATTTCCACTCGGAACTGTTTAGTTCATTCTTCCAATTTCATTTCAATTTTGTAGTCTAGATGAGAATGCAGAATGTAACAAGAATGTGATGTCTTTGAATGTATGTATTTCAGATATTTGCATCCGACAGCTTCTTAGAGCTAACGGAGTACAGCCGCGAAGAAATATTGGGCAGAAATTGCAGGTTACTAGTTAGTGTAATAGTGCTCACTGATGCGTTCAAGCTAAACTCTTGCTTGTTTGGATTTTGTAGATTCCTTCAAGGACCTGAGACTGATCCAGCAACTGTGAAAAAAATAAGAGAGGCAATTGACAACCAGACTGACGTGACTGTACAACTCATCAATTACACGAAAAGCGGTATGTTTCTCCTGTAAAGGTTAAGTCCATAAAGCTCAGTGATTGTGTACTTAGCTAAAGTCTCTCTGTACTCAATCCAGGCAAAAAGTTCTGGAATGTCTTTCATCTGCAGCCTATGCGTGATCAAAAGGTAATATATCTCCTCACATATTCTTTATTACATTACAAAATCAATGTTACTGTTGAATGCAAGCTTATTTTAAAAGGGTATAATAAAATTTCAAATTAGACAATTACCAGAATAGAAAAGAATATGGAACTGATTTGCCATTCTACTTGTTTATGTAAACAGGGAGAAGTACAGTATTTTATTGGAGTACAACTTGATGGCAGTCAGCACATTGAGCCTCTGCATAACTCTATTCCTGAAGTTACAGTAAAAGAGAGTGAAAAACTGGTATGGAAGATACATTGTGCACTTTTCAGATGATTGTGATCATAAATATTAAATGTTCTTTTCCTTAAATTGTTTGGTTGGTTCGTTACGCAGGTCAAAGAGACTGCAGTTAATGTTGATGAGGCAGCAAGAGAACTTCCAGATGCCAATATGGTAATGCCACTTTCTGAATCCACCGTTTGTAAAATCTAAAGGTTTAAAAATTTGACAGAAGTTTTCTCTAACTGCAGAAACCAGAAGATTTATGGATGAATCATTCGAAGGTCGTTCATCCAAAGCCTCATAGACGGGACAGCCCCCCTTGAAGAGCTATTCAAAAGGTATTAATTGTTCAATTATATATGTATGGTATTGTCGAATAAAATTTTTATAAACTGCCATGGGAAAATATTGGTTTTGGTCAGTGTCTATTACTGGTTCATGGAAATATAACATAGACGTACTCATCTCTAAAATTTTTCTTTTCTATCTTTAAGTGTTAGGGATTTGTTCTGTTGTTTTTCTTAAAACTATATCATGATAGATTGCTGATCGAAGTAACTCTTGATATTGCAGATTCTAGACAGTGGAGAACAGATAGGATTGAAACATTTTAAGCCTATAAAGCCCTTAGGATCTGGTGATACTGGCAGGTTAGTATGTTAAACAGTTTTATACCTCAGGTTTGAAGTAGTCTATGGAAATTGAGGAATCTTAACTTAGATTCTACTTACTTGAACTATCTTTTGGAAATATTCAATGTCAGTGTGCATTTGGTCCAATTGTGTGGAACTGATCAGTACTACGCCATGAAGGTTATGGATAAGGGTATCATGCTCAATAGGAACAAGGTATTGGATAGTTTTCTGACCATTAAGTGCAAATCAATTTGTTTCAGTGGGAGAAAAAAGGGAAAGCAGCATATACCCAGCAGCATATTGATGAAGTCAGAAACGAGTGGGCAAAATTTGTTGTTAATGTTTAAGGAAAAGAGATTTTGAAAGAGATTGTAGAGAGAATTGTCCAACATATTATTGAGAATAGGAGCCCTATATATAGGGATTACAAAGTACATATTCTAATGTTACAAGGAATACTAATCCATCTATGATTAGGAGTTCTAGAACATTCTCTCCTATTACTACTCCTAGTTTGATAAGGCACACTAAGTCGATTTTCCTTCAACACTCCCCCTTGTGCCGCTTCAAACTTGGTGGTGACGTTTCATTCGTTGCCTCGTTAAAAACCTTGCCAGGTAACAAAAACCCTGTGGGACAAAAATAACCCTGGTCGAAGGACAAAAAGAGCACAACACGTCCTTCACTCTTCGAGATCGAACATGTAGACATCATAACTCCCCCTGATGTCGATATCTCCCCCTGATTGCTACAATCGTGGGAGTTCGGATAACTTTCTCAATCCGATGCTCTTCACATGTTTCTCGAATGTGGATTTAGGTAACGACTTAGTGAATAAGTCCGCTACATTATCCTCTGATCGGATTTGATTCACTTCAATCTTTAGAAGTGTTTGTTGTTGCTGATTATAAAAGAACTTAGGCGATATGTGCTTGGTGTTGTCGCCCTTGATGAAACCTAACTTCATTTGCTCAATACAAGCTGCATTATCCTCATAAATACATGTAGGTTCATCCGTGGTAGACTTCAAACCACAACTTCCTTGAATATGTCTTATTACAGACCTTAGCCATATACATTCTCGTACGGCTTCATGTAGAGCAATAATCTCTGCATGATTTGAGGAAGTAGCAACAAGGGTCTGCTTTGTAGACCTCCAAGATATCGCAGTGCTTCCCATGGTAAAGACATAACCCGTTTGGGAGCGACCTTTGTGAGGGTCAGAGAGGTACCCTGCATCAGCAAAACCCATCAAAACATCATTGTCGTTTTGATGGAGGGGGATAGGGTGAGGCCGGCCACTCTTGATGGTGGTGGCGGCGTTGGCGGCAACATGGCCGGCCACTATGTTATGGTGGACGGCGGCTCCATGCCTAATGGGGTCCGATCCCATTCTTCCGTCATTCCTCTTCTCTCTGTAGGATAAAATAGGCCCATATCAATCGTACCTCTTAGGTATCGAAAGATTGTCTTTACACCAATCCAATGGCGGCGTGTTGGCGCAGAGCTATGTCGAGCTAACAAGTTCACTGCGAATGAGATGTCTGGTCTTTGTGCATTGAGCTAAGTACAATAATGCGCCTATTGCACTTAAATAGGGCACTTCGGCCTCTAATGGTTCTTCGTCCTCATCCTTTGGACGAAACGGATCTTTTCCGGGCTCAAGACGACGACCGATCATGGGAGTACTCACAGGCTTTGCTTTATCTTCATTAAAGCGCCTTAGGATTTTCTGAGTATATGCAGACTGATGGATCAAAATCCCATCACTACGGTGCTCGAGTTCTAAACCGAGACAAAACCGTGTTTTCCCAAGATCTTTCATCTCAAATTCGGATTTCAAATATTTAGCAGTTTCCTTCAACTCATCTAGAGTTCCAATTAGGTTCATGTCATCGACATAAACTGCTACGATTGCAAATCCGGAACTTGTTTTTTTAATGAACACGCATGGGCATATTTCATTGTTAATATATCCCTTCCCAATCAAGTAGTCACTTAGACGGTTATACCACATCCGTCCGGATTGTTTTAATCCATATAGTGAGCGTTTTAATCTTATTGAAAACGCGCTCCGTGGTTTAGAGCCACTTGATTTGGGTAATTGAAGTCCATCTGGAACCTTCATATATATCTCTGAATCTAGATCCCCATAGAGATATGCTGTAACCATATCCATAAGCTGCATGTCAAGTTTTTCGGAAACTACCAAACTGACAAGGTAGCGGAACGTTATAACGTCCATTACGGGAGAATATGTCTCCTCGTAGTCGATTCCAGGGCGTTGTGAGAAACCTTGCGCCACGAGGCGGGCTTTATATCTAACCACCTCATTTTTCTCATTACGCTTTCTAACAAAGACCCATTTATGGCCAACAGGTTTTACATCTGGGGGTGTCTGCGTTATAGGCCCAAATACCTGTCTCTTTGTTAGTGAATCTAATTCAACCTGGATCACATCTTTCCATTTAGGCCAATCCGCTCTTCGTTGACATTCTTCAACAGAGCGAGGTTCGATATCATCATATTCTATGATTCCTTTTGCAACATGATATGCAAACGCATCATCAATTGCCATAGAATTTCTATCCATCATCTCATGTATACTAGTGTAATTTATGGAGATCTCTCAATTCTCTGGAGTTGGTTCTGACATTGGAGCGTCCCCCAATGATGTCTCTCGGACATAACCATAATCCAGAATATTCTCATGAGATGGATTATTCACATCGATGATTAATGGATTATTTTTTGCCAAACTCGCTTTCTTTCTTGGGCGAGAATCCATCGAACCTATAGGCCTCCCGCGCTTCCTGGCAGGAGCCATGGGCCTAGCCACAACGTCACCATCACTGTGAGAGGGGACGTTGGAGCCATGCTCAATTGCCCTTGAGATGGCGTCATGTCCTCTGATTTTAGGGACATCAATCCTTGCAGGCACGTTTGCAGCAGGTATGTGTGATCTCGTCACTTTTGCGATATCAGAAAACACATCAGGCATCGATTCTGCTACGTTCTGAAGATCAAGAATTCTCCGCACTTCAATTTCGGACTGTGCGGTTCGGGGATCAAGATGAGACAGAGTGGGGACAGACCACGACAATTCCTGTCGTTCCTGTTGAACATTGATGTTCTTATCTCCCCCTAACGACCGGAAGACTGTCTCATCAAAGTGACAATCCGCAAATCTTGCGGTAAAGAGATCGCCTGTCAAGGGTTCTATGTAACGGACAATAGTTGGAGAGTCATATCCAACATAAACGCCTAATCGTCGTTGAGGACCCATTTTGGTGCGCTGTGGCGGCGCAATTGGCACATAAACTGCACACCCAAATATGCGTAAGTGTGAGACATTAGGCTCATACCCAGTCACCATCTAGGACGCAGAAAAAGGTTGAGTGGCAGGAGGCCTCAGACGAATAAGCACAGCTGCATGCAATATTGCATAGCCCCAAGCAAAAATAGGGAGATTGGTGCGCATTACCAATGCCCTAGCGACTATTTATAGTCGTTTAATGGCGGCTTCTGCGAGACCATTTTGGGTGTGAACATGAGGAACTGGATGTTCAACTTCAATCCCAATGGACATGCAATAATCATCAAAAGTCTTTGATGTAAACTCCCCAGCATTGTCTAACCTTATAGACTTAATAGGATGATTAGGGTGGTGAGCCCTTAACTTAATAATCTGTGCTAGGAGTTTAGCAAATGCAGCGTTCCTAGTGGACAATAGCATGACATGTGACCAGCGTGTCGATGCATCAACCAACACCATAAAATATCGAAATGGTCCGCATGGTGGTTGAATAGGTCCACAAATATCACCTTGAATTCTTTGCAAGAATGGTATATTTTCTTTAGTGTCCTTTGCATAGGATGGTCTCGATCCTAATTTTGCTAAAGAGCAGGCTTTGCAGAACGAATGATGGGCTTTAGAGACAACCAATGAGGATTTTGGTTTAGCCATGAAGTCACAATTGACTTTAGAAGTAGAAGGAGGAGTCAAACAATGATCCATGGCGTCAATGCCATGTTGTTGCCGTAGGGGGTAGACGGCGCCGGCCCTAAGTGGCCAGTCTTGCACAGTCTTGGCGCCGTGAGGCGCAGGTGCATCTCCTTGAACCAATTTTTGGTTTTTACTTCTCTTCGTTCTGAAGAATGGATGTCCGTGTGAAGTCTTTAATATACGGATCATCATATCACGACCTGGGTGTCCCAGACGGTCATGCCAAAGCCTATATGTGTCAGAATCCCATAAATCATATAACATGATTAGATTCAATTACTGGAATAGTGGTTGCATACAACCCACTAGATCGACACATAAGTTTCTCAAATACTCGTTTATGTCCGTAGTCATTAGAGGTGATGCAAAGGAACTCTTGTCCATTCTCACAATGTGTTTCCACATGAAAACCATTGGCTCTTATATCTTTGAAGTAATAAAGTTCGAAAAATATGTCCATGACATGAGATAAAATAAATCGATACTTTATTAATAATAGCCAATGATTACATCAAAGTTTCGTGACCATAATCTAATCCAAAGTAAAATCAAACATTAGACAAATTGTAGTCACTCAATTCGTTCGGTAATTCCAATTAAATATGACCAGGGAAGTAGAGAGAGATGTCGGTGGAGCAAAAACTCTCTTAAGTACCACTAATCTCAATTACTTTCCTAGACATCATACTTAATTGAGTACGCCTAGAGGAAAAGAGATAATCCAATAAGTCATTTTATTGATTAAGACATAATTGCCATTACATAATTCTTGGAAATTAAAAGACTATTCTAAATAAAAATCTGCGGCATTCTATCTTCATCGCCAGATTTAAAGTCTTTTATAGCTCGATATATTACCATTGATCAGGTACTCCATAAAATACCATGAAGAGGATGCTCTCTTGATTGAGGTGTATTGACACAATACATATGGTCCCTAGAACCAATGGCGTTGGAATAGTGCAATCATGGCCAAAAATGGCGCCATGGTGTCCAACCCTATACCCTGAACGTCATGACTCCTATGGTCATGTTAGGGTTTTCTCAATCAATTTGTTATTTTGTGTTTTTCCACAAGCATGCATAAATAATATGATGCAGAGAGCCTCCGAACAATATTTCATAACTCTTTCAAAGTTATAGTGAAGCAGATATTATTCTATCGTGCTTCTATGTTCGGAAAGTTGTGAATGTTACTAAAACGTTCACTAGGCGCAACCCAAAGGTTGTTAGCATTATCCTCATTCATGTACTCAAACTGGAGGGCCATCTTCATGTGGCGCTTCATCAGGGTAAATGCCCTGGAATTTTCTATCTCAGTTTGTGAGTCTTGAGCGGTTCCTTTAGAACAGGGCTCTTGGATTGTAGGAAAATAAATATCCCGTGCCCGTAGAATCCAATGGAGTAAAATCGAGCTCGTTCAAGTCTTACATCCTGAAAGGAAAGCAAGAACGTATTAGTTTCGGAGTCAATGCTTCCACGAAAACTAATATAAGATTTCTGAGCCTTAATGCTACCAAGAAATCGATTTCCAAGAATATTTGGATTAGACCGAAACAATAATGTTTAAATGGTCAAAATATATGCTCACGAATGCTCTTAGTCCGTAGCTTACGAACGCTCTTAGTTCGTTAAATCGATGCTTATGGACGCTCTTAGTCCGAAGTCTTACGAACGCTCTTAGTTCGTTAATTGCGTGAATCCCCACGATTCCGCTTTCTCAAGAATCGAACCCACGTTATAAGAAAGGTGGGATGTAGAAGAAGGGAGGTTGCAAATCCCCGAAGAAAAAGAAGGAGGAAATTAAATTTCAAAAGCGGCAACTTTAACTTAAAACTTACTTGATGAAATTCGGAACAGATTCTCTTCTGAACAGCTTGCACTTCGATTGGTTTACCGGTCTCAAAACAACTCCGATAAGGCTGAATTCGGAGGTCAGATGGAAGAGACAGAGACGAACAACTTTGATGAAGAAAGGATTTTGATTTGAGGTTCCGAACTAGACGTTTCGGGGCTTGCAAGCAGACGGACGTGCACAGGAAAGGAGAAGGATGCAGTTGGTGTGCGTTGGTGATGCAGGGGCAGCAGACGTGCAGTGGTGCTGCAGGGGCAGCAGGGATACGTGCGCAGGGGCGCGTAGGTGCTGCAGGGGCAGGCGCGCAGGTGAGGCTAGCGTGGGCTAGGAGCTGCAGTGATGAAGAAGATTTTTGGGTTTTTGGTTTTTGGTTTGTGGTTAAAGCTCGTGCTGATAACGTATTTAAGGAAAAGTTGAGAGAGATTGTAGAGAGAATTGTCCAACATATTATTGAGAATAGGAGCCCTATATATAGGGATTACAAAGTACATATTCTAATGTTACAAGGAATACTAATCCATCTATGATTAGGAATTCTAGAACCTTCTCTCCTATTACTACTCCTAGTTTGATAAAGCACACTAAGTCGATTTTCCTTCAACAGTTAAAACATATATGTAAGCATGTGGTTGGTGATCGACTTATTTTGGTAACCTTGATTTTACAAGATATATAGACTATTATTATTACTTGCTAGATTGAGGTTACTTTTGGTTAGAATTGCTGGATTTGATCATATCTGGATATGGATATGTACTTTTGGAAATGTTTTGGATTGGCAATATAAGAACAGATGGCATTGATATATGACAATGTTATATTTTGGATTTGTTCAGGATATGAATGTTCATATTTGCAACAATTGTGCAAAGTTAATTCAGACAACATATATAGGTCAAATAACTGTAGTTTCCAAAGGTATCACACAACTGAAGGGTTCACAAAACCATTGTCTGAGATCCACTCATACAACACATCTAAAAACAGCAAATAATACATGTTGTCTGAACTTCATTTCAGACAACAGAAATAACAAATTGATGTCGTGTGATCTCCATTCCGGTAACATGTATAATAAAGTTACTGTCGTCTGATATTCAAATCAGACAACAGATATAACAATAATATGTTGACTAAGATTCATTTCAGACAACAGAAATAACAAATTGATGTTGTGTGATCTTCATTCTGATAACATGTATAATAAAGTTACTGTCGTCTGAAATTGAAATCAGACAACAGATATAACAATAATATGTTGACTAAGATTCATTTCAGACAACAGAAATAACAAATTGATGTTGTGTGATCTCCATAAGACACAACTAAAACAACAATGACAGTTGTTGGAGATTCATTTCAGACAACAGTGTCATTATAACTGTGTGGTGTGAAATTCATTTCAGACATCATGTAGTTGTGTTGCTGTTGTCTGAGATTCATCACACACAACACAGTTTTCCTAAAACTGTTGAGGTAATATAGCTTTTCTCAACAGTTAATAAACGAACTGTCGTGTGAGTTTGTAACAGACAACAGTTAAACCTAATTATTTTAATTTGGAAATATTCAGACGACACATACTTAGCTATATATGTTTTGTGAATTTTGAACAGACAATGGTTTTTAACTGTCGTTTGAATGAGGTCAATCAGACGACAGGCTACTAGACAACAGCAACTTTTTCATTCAGACGACAGTTAATGAACTGTCTATTAACTGTCGTCTGTTTAACTTTGTGGTATAGTGTATAGCCAAGGCTACCCTTGCAGACGCCAAGTGTATCGAGTACACCTTATATCGAGCATACCTGATGCCATATTCTAGCAGACCCTGGTCTAAACCCTCTTACCTTAGTCTAGGGGGACTGGGGGTCTAGTCACCCTAAGGAAGAAACTCTAGCCAAATGTCCAATGAATGCTTGTGCCATTCCTACTTGGAAAACAAAATCACCACCCCAGTCAAGACTCCTCTTAGCTGGAGACTTGGGGGACTGGGGGTAATGATTGTACGGAAGTCACGTGCTGAGAATGCTCGCCTTGCACTTTCGATATTTCTACCATGACAAACTCCCTACCCAAGAGAACTATTGACCGGGGACTTGGGGGACTTGTTTGTATATATACTGCCTAGGCACAAATATCGGAAGCACAAGGCTCACTAGCCACGTGAAATGATGCTGATACCACCCAAAGACGATGCCGATACCATACACTTGTGGTATCGGGTAGGCCACAGGTAGTCCCACATTGGAAACAAAGGGGAGACAAGCTCATCCCCACACTATAAATACATGTCTCTCCACTTATTCAAGGTAAGTCACCATTCTCCATTTACTCCTACCTAGTCTACATTATTACATGTATCTGACTTAGGCATCGGAGGGTCGAAGGTATGCTAGCCCGGTCTTCCCTCTGACCTCTATTCATGGTTGACAGGTATCGGATCTCGGAGATGGAAGCTCTCACCACCACCCCGTTTCTACCACTGAAACAGTTATCATACTGCTATTTGAAGTATGTTCTTAGTGCGCGTTTACATTTTACTTTTATGCTTTCGGGTTTATGTAAACACTTGGTGATGTAATATTTTACTCTAGTGATTGAGTCTATATTGACATTTGTGGACTCAGTTTATTTTGTTGCTTAGTTTAAATGAAAAAAAATTCTAAGCATTTGGGCGATTTGTTGAGTTATCACGCTTCATATTTAAATTTCCTTTATTCAAAATTCGGGGCATGACATCATTTACAAGTATATTGTTGTTGGTGGTTCATGTGATCTGCAACTGCTGCATTAGTAGTTATGCAAGTCTTCTATTCTATTGAATATGAAGTTCTTTTGTAGCTCTGTGTTTTGGTTGTGGATTGACAAAACCCTGTGTCAGACTGTTGAGCACTTGATTCCAAAATGTGCACTAAGGAACTGATTGCTATATCTAAAATTTTTGGCATTCTTGTTGAATGAGCTTCATGATATGTCCAAGTGGGAGAATGAAAGACTGAAATGGACATTATCATTTAGTTCAATAAGGCATTCAACAACTTACCATTTACTTGCAGAATAAGAAATGGGAAATCTAATGACTTAATTTCGGATTACGTATGCATTGTGTATCAAAATGCTTGAGGCAGGGAATCTAATATAACTTGTTTATTAAGCTTAGTGTTAATGATATACACCTAAGAATATGTAATTCTGTACTAAATATCTTGCTTTATGGGAGGAGGCTGAATCATATATAAACTTGGTCCCTGCACTCTCACTATCACCAGACATTCACATACTCGTCCCATAAAGATTAATTAATGAGCAATGCAGAAGATCAGTGTTTGAGATCAATGGCCTCTACAGGTTTGTTGACTCTTGAAGAACACTTCACTTACACATGTTGCTGCAATTGTGTTTATGTACTTTGTGTGATTGTATCTATGATCCTTGTGTGTTGATTCTTTGTAATAATAGTATTACATATTACTAGAGTGAGACATACTTCCACAAGAAGAGTAGTTTGCTACTTACTGTAACAAGAACAAGATACATGTTCTTATACACAAGCCCCCAACAAGCACATAATTAATGTGGCTTGGTCTCTATGCATATGTGTTTATTGTCATTCCTTTTTCTTTTTCCATGTAATTCAGACATTTTTACTCGTCATAGAATCGTTTGGTTTTGAGATGAACTTGAGGAACCATACTCAAGGACGAGCTTTTTGCCTCTCAGTCTTTGATCATTGGGCTATAGTTCCTGGGGATCCTCTTGACAAGAGTATTGTTCTGTGGCCACTTGAACCAGCACCGATTCAGCACCTGGCTCGTGAATTTATGGTCAAGACAAGGCGTAGAAAGGTAAAAGCATCCTATTGGTGATGAAAATTCCGTTTAGGAATTTGACCCAACAATTAATGCGAACTGAAGCGGGAGTTAAACTGGGAACAATTAAGAAGCTTCTATTTGTCGTTGACCCAATGGCGACGAAGTGAAGGCTTCTCTCCGTTGCTGACTATGGGGCTGACGAACTGGAGACTTCCCTTCGCTAATGATAATGAGGCGAAAGGTTCCTTTCACTCCATACTTGGACGATGACGGAGCGGAGACTTCCCTCCGTTGATGATAACAAAGCGAAGGCTTCCCTTCGCTTCGTACTTGGATGATGACGAAGTGGAGACCTCTCTCTGTCGATGATAACGGAGCGAAGGCTTCCCTTCGCTTCGTACTTGGACGGTGATGGAGTGGAGGCTTCTCATCGTAGTTGGTTCGAGGAGGGAGGGGGGGGGTAAAGGCTTTCTGATGTCTAATTCAGTATATTTCTGAGTTGAGTGTAGTAGACTCAATTAGAATTCGATGTCATACCTAGTTGTTTTACCCCCTATTTATAGGTGCATTACGGCTTGGGTTGCAAGTAAACTTGCATGGCAAGGCCTTGGTGACTTGGGCGGCAAATATCAATTAATACTGTATTTATTTATGTAATTATCACTACTTATGACTGTAATCATTGCCGTACTAAATGCCGCAATGATTACCGCACTTATTGCTGTAATGATTGCCGCCACTATGCCAAAAAGTCCATCAGACGACAGAACTGTTCTGTCGTCTGAATGAACCGAAATGTGTCGTCTAGTACGGTGTCGTGTCTTGGGGATATCAAACGACAAAACACTTCTATCTTCTAAAAAATCAGACGACAGAAACAAATAAAAGTCTTGTGTTGTCTGATGAGTTTTTCATTTCGGGACCAATGTGACATGTATCTTTATAGCGGTAACACAACAGTTTTGTGTTGTCTGAGAAACAAAACAACCACAGCCTTTTGTAAATTCTGTTGTGTGAAGCATATTTGCAAGACACATATCTATGCTCGTAAACTGTTTCAGACTACAATTAAGTGTCTGTCTAGGGTACATTCATATGACATTTTAGTGTTGTGTGAAAAGTTTTGAAACTGTATGTATGTTATGTTGGTAAATGGTTAAGACAATAGAGATCATATTCTTTCTGTTATGTCAGTTTCATTACAACAACAATTTACTGTCGTTTGAGATTATTAACACAACAAATATTTGTCGTCTAAATATAAAAAGGACCACAAATATTAGGTCTTTTATATTGTCTGTGATCAAGTCCAACCACACTTATTTGTTATTATACGCTTTAGCCAACACTTTCATCTAATTTATGTTATCGTTTTTCCATTTAGACTACAATTTTCTGTTGTCCCAATGCCAAAAAGACAATAAACTTCTAACTGATTTTTGTGTTGCTTTTGTGCAGCTGCAACCACACATTTTGGTGTGCTTTTGTTGTAGCTTGCAATTTGAGATAAACAGATATTAGTAGTCTCCTGTTGCAATTGGTATGCATGCATTTGGAAATTAAAATTGCCCATTCATGAAACCATAAAATCCACATCCAAAATCATTCATTGTAATTTCCATTAATCCATCATTGTCTCATGTACACAAACCTAATCATGAGCATCAGTCCAAAATGGCCCATATCTACTAATCTGGGCAGCCAGCAAAATATATGTATGCAGTACTACAAGCTAATAAACTAGAAGCACTACACAATCCGGGCAACCAAGTAAACAACATAGCAAAGTAGCTAGCAGTACTGCAAGTTTGACCCTAAGGTTTTATTGATCTTGAACTTGGGTAAATGGAAAAACTTTTACCCTGAACTGAAGCAAAACAGTAGCAGTGTGACACTACTGTGAGGGTACCTTATTTAGCACATGGGTAGAGTTTGGAGCGTGACAAGTACCATGGTTATAGTTTCCATAGCTTCCAGGTGGAGTATCGAAGCTTGAAACTTTAATAGTAGAAATGGACTGCCCGTTTTTGTACACTCTAGGCTAAGTTTAGGCTTCTTTTGCTCTTTCAGTTTTCCTCGGTTCTTGGCTTGCCATTTCTCAACACGTGGGTGACTATGTAACATCGCCAGCAACCTAGAATGACTTCATAACACGCTGAGTGATTAGAAGAGCATTTCCACATATGATATTCACTATGAAAACATGAAGTTATTGGTGCAAAGGTTTCTGTAACTTAAGGACGTTAATTTTGTACCTGGAATATATCATCACCAAGATAAGCCTGCAGCATTCGTATAACAGCAGATCCCTTTTTATAGCTGATAGCATCGAATATTTCAAGAACTGAACGTGCGTGGTGTACCTCTACCTGACATTATGCAGAACAGTATATTAATAGATGATGGATCAAAATTATCTATTTAATTACAGGATCTGAAATGTATAGGAGTTATAAGCAGTGTTATAATTCAAGTGAAAATATATATTTTTTCCTTGCAGCATATGAACAGACAGACAGTCTATCTTTTATGAATTCCAGAGCATTTTTTTGCAAATATTAACATTAGTATTTGATTGTTACCTGAATTGGATGTGAATGTTCCAGTGCATCCATAATTAGTCCACCAGTAGTTTGTTGAAGAAATTGAGACCAAACTTTCCACTCAGGAAACAAAATATCAGTGGCCATATAACTTATCTGGCAAAACATGATCAAGCAGGCATAAAACAAATCAAAAAGTAGAGAGCTGAAAGTCTCAAAAGTACCCATGTTGCAAAACCCTCGTTAAGCCATAAATCAGTCCACTATTCCATTGTTACCAGATTGCCAAACCACTGATGTGCTACTTCATGTGATACAACAATTGCCATCTGAAAACACAAGAAAAGAGTTACAAAGCAAAATCGTCCGTATCATACCTGACGTTTGGTCCATTCTAAACTTTCGTACCTCACGTTTAGAAAATATCATAACGGTACATGAGGTTCTGACCCCGACCGAAGTTTGGTACCTGGAGCCGTTAGCTCCGTTACAAAAATTGACAGTTGAAGGATTTTGATCATTAAATGACCAATATACCCTTTTGTTTTCGTTTTCCTTAATTTTTTTCATATAATAAAAAAAGCAAAAAAAATTTATGAAGGCGGCGAAGGAATTGGGCGTTCCGACTCAATTAATGTCAAATCGCTGAGGTTGGGCAGAAGCTTCGATCAAGCTGGGCCCTATTAGACTCGAGCATCTCGGAAACCTGGTCTCCGGCCGCCGCAGCCTTATCGAAATTCTCCTTAATCTCCTCCACAATCTCCTTCAAGTCTTTATGCCTCACCACCATTTTCACGTTTGAGATTTCATTGCTCCGCTAAGTACTCCCTTCCGACTCCTCCGACCTCATGCTCGGCGCATACTTCGACATCGGCCCGAATCGACGGGTCGAAAATGGACCGGGTCCCCATCTCGGATCTCGAATCCCTGTCGTCGTCTTCGTTTTCAGACGAGCTCGTTGTGCTGTAGTGATCGTTATCGCCCCATTCGCTGCACTGGACCTCTTCTCTCTCCGACTGAGCATACTTCTCCAACTGAGCCTTGGTCGAAGCTTTAGGGTTACGGTTGGGGACGAAGAAATCGTACTCTGATCTCTCAGTTTCGGACTGGGTGTACTTCTCCGACTGGGAATATGAGCGGTTTATGTGGGCGGCCGGTTGGGATTTTGGTATGTTGTGGAAGTAATTGTACTCCGATGTCTCGGTTTTAGTTTTCGGATAGGTGTTGTCATCGGTTCCGATGTTCCAGTGAAATCAGCCTCTCTCAATCGACCACCGTAGTGACCATGACTCCGTCGTCGACCACCGCGCGCCTCTCTCTCTCTCTAGCACCTGACCTCAATCCGATTCTGAGGCTCAGAACTTCATCTCTGATATTGCTCCTTTCTCTCAATCTCCAGCCTCTGTCTCCGTCTCTGTCTCTCCTTGTTATTCAGTTTTCAATCAATTTCAATTCTTTGGTTTACGATTGGGTCTATTGATTCGAGTAATTCAATGGGTTTTCTGAAATCATTGTTTCTTATTGATTGGGTATATAAAATCCATGTTGGCTTGCTTCAGTTGCTGATTGTTTGGAATTGAATCAATTGATGGGGGCCTTATCTTTTTTTCTGGGAAACGAAATAGGAGAAGATGAGAAGAAGAGGACTAGCTCAGGGATTATGTATATAGATTTGGGTTGTGGGGAAACCGTTGAATATAAAAGAAACGAGCCAAAGTTTGAAGCTTTGAGCTTCTTGAAGCTCATTTTGGATGGTTGAGACTAATGGAGTAATGGGTTGTGGAATTTGGACATTGAAGTGGGATTGTTTAAAGGTTCAGAGAGAGAGAGAGAGGAACAATAGGGAGATAGAGAAAAAAGAAATAGAAAAAAAATACTAAGATAAAAAAAATAATGAATTATGGCATGAAAAGACGAAAATATCCTTCAGCATGCATTTTCCGTAACAGAGCTAACGGCTCTAGGTACCAAACTTTGGTCGGGGTCAGAACCTCAGGTACCGTTATGATATTTTCTAAACGTGAGGTACGAAAGTTTAGAATGGGCCAAACGTCAGGTATGGTACGGACGATTTTCCCTACCACAAAAGAGAAAACCCTACTTAACAACACAATGGAATGTTGTGATTCATTGAGAGGTGCGACAGCAAAAGAGAAACAAAGCTCAAAACAGAGTCAGATATTAAACTCACTCTTTGCTTTCTTGCTGCTGTGGAATGCAAAGGATCAAAAAGCAATTCATTTTCACAGTATGTGATCAAACCATAATTCTCCATGGCCCCACCAGAAAATTCAGAAACCGCAACCATATCATGTTTGGGGAGTGAGTATGGCGTTGAGAAGTATCTAGATGATCCACACAACAAGGTTAGAAAGAGTTTAACACCGCAATGAACAGTGAAAGAAATCTTATCAGTCTGTATGACTACTGAATTGAACAGCAACATTTGAGAGTGAAGGAAATTACTTGGAGAAAAGATCAAGGGTCTTAACAGCAACATTTAAAGCAAATTCCCCTTTTATCACTCTTCCCAACAGGGCAATATGCACGAACCTTTACCCCTGCAAACGAACTTTCAATACTACATAAAGAAATCAGTTCAACAATTGAACAAATTTTCCATTGCGCGATATGCATACCATCAGATGTTGTATCTTCAATATGATCAAATAGGCCAACAACAACAGCCACCAAATAAGTTGACATGATTGGAGATTCCTCAAAATACAGAGTCTTAACATCTCCATCAAACTTTTCATTAACAATAGGCATATTGGATAAAGCTGTCAGCTCTGATGGTACATCTAATGCTATCTTGAAGCTAGCCTGTTAAGAAATCAGTTGAAGCAGAAGAATAACCAAATTTAGAAGAATTGCCAAAATGCTTTATATTTATATGACTGTTTGATAATATGTGGTGGAAAAATATATAATTTATTCAGGGGTTTTTAATCAGATGAAAATAGAGTTTCAACTTTCAGCAATTATGGGAACTTCTCAAACCTAAGTACCTTGAGAGCACATTCATCCCAACATGGAAAGCACATCCTCGCATCCACAGCTTCGAATTGAGTAACAACCATATTCTTTTTCTCTTCCCCATCCATATAAGCACTGTGAAAATTGTTGAATGCTTTCATTAGAAATCTAGTTTGTTAGCAAAGATGCGACAGGGAGAGAGAGAATTAGATAATAGCATTCCCACTTGTCTAGGATTTTTAGTACATCAAAATTTTCCAACTCCACAGAGCATAACTTGTTTAAGTTTAGCCGAGTTAGCTAGATTGTTTACTCTAATATCTAGTTTCTGCATTTATCTACGCTCTTATCTTTTATCTCCTTTTTTTTTGGCAACCAAACAGACAAGAAGGTGGTAACAATGAAGACTCCTTGTAACTAACTAGATAGCCCAACATACATTTCATCTTTTCTAAACGCCTACTAATTACTTCATACATTTCAGAAATATATCATTTCAGTGCTGCAACTGATAGTTTGTCTGGAAAATCAAACAAAATTTCTTACCATTTTATATAACCCCGTGTAAGAAGGGATAAAAGTGATTTACCTTCATGTCAAGTAAACCAAGGAAATCATCAGGCATTCCTTCGAATCTTTGGTAGATTGGAGCAACAATATTGATCATAGCAACCTCCACAGTCCACACAATCAACACAAACATCATTATGTAAATCACTGCCATCCTCAAAATCTTCAGGTGCTTCAACTCCTTCTGCAATAAAATTCAACCAAAGGAAGAGAATCAAAACACACCGTTTGGGATATAGTACAATGAAACTATCAATTTCTGGCTGCATAGTTTTTCAGAGACAATAAATCAAACATTTCATCATCAATTTTGGAAAAGGCTCCATTACTAGACTCACCTGAGCTCTGCTTGTCCCAACATTCATACGCTTCATTCCCCAGCGATCTCGTGCAAAAGAAATTCAGAAAAAGACCAAATTTGACACAACTTAAAGTGTAACATTTAGGCAGGAACAGTTTACTTTGAGGATTTATGAAAAATTCATTTTGCAACAATGAAGTTGAAATTTTCCAGAACGAAAGCTGACATATTTAGGTACGACATACTTAAATTTCAAACTAATCAGAGTTTGAGAAGTAAGGGAAATGATGGATACAAATAGACTGAACTGTCAGGTTTCAGAAAAATATAGCAGCAGTAAAATCAAAATAGAAAATCCACCAAAAATACATTTTACAACCAATTGACAAGAAATCAATTTTGAAACAACTATTGGAATGTCTAATTCAATATATACAAAGACCATAGGTTAAATGATTCAAATAGAAGTTCAAATCTCAGCAGAAAATTAGAGGGTACACTAAAAATTCTGGAACTTTGCCAAAGCAGACCAGACTCAAAAGAAAAATCACTGAAGATTCATTATACATGGAAATAAGGTGAAACTTTCCAGATCATTTTTTAACTAGCAGAAAAGAAATATATCAAAATTTCATGACATTTGGAGATCAGTAAGTAGGGCAACACAAAGCTCAAAGTTAACAGATCAGCAGCTTTCTCAGAAAATTCAGCAAAGCTGTTTTAACCACAATATGAAGTTTTGATTTTAAAGTTGGTTTGTTTTGAGAGTAAACAAGAGAGACACAACAAAAAGAACTAGCTTACAAGCCAAAAGAATAGCTACTATATTGGAGAGTAAACAAGGGAATACAAAGAGGATGCATGAAGCATTAATACCCCATTTGGCTTTTCATATCCAGGTAGTAACTAAACTAAACCATCTACAATCTGGTTAGATGTTTGGGGTGTGACTCTCTGCTTGTCAAATTTCACTTAAAAATCGCAGAGGAAAATGTTCCAACACAATCACACCAATTACATACCAAATCATAATCAAAGCTATAGAGAAAAGTTTGCTTTCCCTACCTCAAGCCTTAGGTTTCAGCAGCTAATACAGCCAATCAATTGCTACAGCAAATAAAATTCCAATTGCTAACACCCACTTTGTATTTCACAAATCCAGCCACCTATACCAAATTTACAAAAAATCACACCCAAACTCTTGGAAAGACTGAAACAGAACGAACTACTTGACAAGATAGGAAATTTGAACTTATTGGAGATAGCTGCATACAAAGAAGGATTTCAGTGTTCTCCACCAACCACTTGGCTCCATCCTTCATAAATCCCACATAGCTGCTGTCAAACTCCTTTTTGAACATAAGCCGTCTAAAATTGCAACAAGCTTGTTAATATAAACTTTCTTGCATCGAACTATATGTAAATATTCAGCAAAAATTTACATGCTTATATATCAACTGATCTAGTAGAAGAACAGCAATGCAATTATTGATAAAACCATGATTTTTTCAATACAAATCAGTTTTAATTGAAAGAAGAAAGAATTCTTGTCAAACAACATGGAAATCAAAAGATTAAAAACCCTAACACATAAATCCATTTCAACAAAGGAAAATCACAGCACTAAACCGAAGAAAAACCACCAAGACAAAACCCCAATACAACTATATCCATTTCAATCACCCCATCCCCAAATAGAAGAAAAACCTAATTGAAATCAAACCCTAAAATTGAAATTTTGGATAATAAGCAAACCCAAAATTTGCAGATAAAACCCTAAAATCGATAGAAGATTGAACCCAGTAGAAACCCTAAACTAAAAAACGATTGAAACCCTAAATTGCTTACCAATAATCTGAATCGGAAACAACTCTTCTGGTTGCTGGAGAGCTCCATTAATCCGGACGTGAAAGATAAAGTAGAGACTAAGAAGAAGAAGGAAAGACTATGAAGAAGAATCGAGAGAGTGAGAAGATGAAGGAGAGAGAGAGAATCAAGATTTGAGAGAGTTGAGAGAGCTGATGAGAAGGAGAGAGGCCAGTGTTTGAGTTTTTCAGTTTTGCAGGTCTAGGTCGAGCAGAGTGAGGAGAGAAAATGACTTAATTGTGAGGGACAAAGGTCAAAAAGCACAAGTTAAAATAACTCACAAAATTTTAAAACAAGCTCCACACTCAGACGACATTTAAATGTTGTCTGTGTTGTCTGAATGTCGCAATATTTTCTAGTCAACTAGAGCTTGGTTATTTGAGAGGGAAAAGTACTTGATCAAATTTTGGATATCCCTCTAAATTTGAGATAGGAAATCATCATCTTCTACAACAACAAAAATGTGTTATCTAAATGCTGACCATTTTTTCAAATTGAACGAGTATGGTTTTAGTCTATATTCAGACAACATAAAAAAAATTGTGTCGTCCGAAAAACTCAGACGACAGAAAAGAATGCTTCTGTCGTCTAAAGTATATCATCTGATGGACTTTTTGGCATAGTGGGAATAGTAAAATAGTGATTTTTCGGATTTGCCCCCAAAACAAATAGACATCAATCCTTAGGTTTTTTTTTTTTGTTTTTTTTTTTTTCCTGAAAAAAGAAGAAATATATCTCGCTATATGTGTCTCAAGTCTCAACATCATTAGAGCCCCGCAGCCTTCTTCTCCATCTCGCTCTTCCACACATGCACACTGACTCTGTACTCTTTTATCGATCACCTCCCATTGCTACATCTCTTCCTCCTGAATTACTTATATGACTTGCAACTTACCTTTTCAACTATTCAATATGCTAACTACAACTCCCTTATTTTGTTTCCAAAATATCCTCAACCCATATAATATGAACAAATTCTTGACAAAGACACTCAATAGCAAGCAATTGCCGCATGAGAAAATTAGAAAAAAAAAACCCAAAAAATGAAGCTTCTATTAGGAAAAACTCATTCCTATATTTTATTTTAATCTACACCCATTCACATAATTAAACATTCCTTATAGGTTTTAAGTCTATAATTATGATTTTTCACTTTTTTGTAGTTTGACTATTTTACCCTTCTGATTGAATAGGTAAAATATTCCTCAAATATATCTGTTGACTTTTTTAGTAAAATATTTATTTCACCTTATTTACTGGAAATGAAATAGAATAATCCAACACCCTTGTCATTAACTTTCACTTGCTAATTTTGATATTTCTAGATGAACCATAGGTATAACTGTATAATTTTTCGTATTGTACAGGTGTTAAATATCATGTGAGTTTTAACATAAGCAAATGATTTAGGTACCTATAATTTAGGAGTTCACATTTTGTACCTATCAATCAGGGAATAACTTAGGTAGAATGAACCATAGGTAAAATTGCATAATTTTGTCTATCATTCAGGTGTTAAACATCGTGTGGATTTTAACATAAGCAAATGATTTAGGTTCCTGTCATTCAGGGAGTTCACAATTTGTACCTAAATTATTTCGAGAATGACTTAGGCACCTATAATTCCAGCTTTTGAATGTGGAGATTACATAACCTCCAACCCAGGTATTGATTTCAATTACTGGAATCAAGAGTTGGTTTATTCTGGGCGATGTTTTTGGGCAACCGTTTCAAGAGTTGCATCTGCAGAAAGTTTGGGGATAATGGCAACTTTAGTAATTCTTAACAACAATGGGTTTTAATATTTATCCTATTTAACAAATTTTTTTTAGGTAAACTTAATTAATAGGTTTGGGTATATATTAAAACAATCTTATAGATGGGTTTAATCTAAAAGGTGTGTGTGAATTTGGGTGTAGAATCAAATTCCCCTTGCCGCATCGACCAGTGTCAAATTATAGTGGAAATTTACTTCAATTGTCATATTGTAGTTGAATAAACTAATGAGTACTTTTTTTTGAGTAGTGCTACATACACCAAAAAATTATACAAAAAACTAATACCAAATGATGTGGCATCCTAAGTGGCATATGCCAAGTCATCACCTTCAATAGAATAATTTCCAGCAACTTTAATTATTCTCATTTTTAAATTAGCCTAAAAATGTATAAAATAAAAATAGTATAACTTTCTTATCTGGAGAAGAGACGTGTATGGCAATACCTCTGCTTTCTTTCACATTGTTGTTTATGCGGTTCGTCCAACTGTCCAAGACAATGTCTATGCTTATTGATCGAGATTTGAACATATAAGGCATTGTGTTGTTGGCTCAACTAGTGGCCGATTCAACCGAAATAACTTTACATGGATTAATAGTGTGATAGCTAATCCAACAGCATGGTCACTTTTCAATGGTGTTTAAATGAAAAAAGCTATATGTACTCGCACATAGAGTAATAAGGGGGATGATAAAAATGGGACAAAAATTGATCAAATCTTCTTCAATGATTAATGATCAAGATGAATTCATGATTGAGATATGCAATTGTGAGAATCTCAAGCCTGTTCCTGCAAGTTCCTTGGGCAATTTTGCCATTTGATAGGCACAATCATCCTGTGGATATGGTCAACAATGGTACTGATGGTAAGTGAATATAGGCTTTTCCTTTTGATGATCAAAATGATAATGTTAGGGTTAGGTCGTTGTCAAGTTGATAGGGTATGGTAGATATTGCTGGGTTTCAATTGTGCCGCTGCGAGTTCTTCATGTTAAAAAAAAAAAAATGGAGAGAAAGCGAGAGATCTCTTCATATTCTTAGGTTTTCTTGTCAATCCTTCTAATTGTTGATTTTTTTTTTTTAAATGAAAAAGAACAAAATAAGAAGACATGCTAGAAATTATTATGATTAAAATGATGATGTGGCACGTGCCATGTCATTCGGTATAAGTTTTGGGTCCTTGACCCAAAGCCCCAAAATCAGCTAAAATTGTCCCACTTACCCCAGCAACAAATTTTTATTCCCACTAACACAATTTGAAGCAAAATGACAATTTTAGCCTTGGCCTAATTAAAAAATTACATTTTATCACACTCATCTCTCTCTCTTCCCCACATCGTCAATTCTCTCTCTCTCTCTCTTTCTCTCTCTCTCCGCCCGATGCAGCGTTGAACTCCGGCATCATGCCTGAAGCTCCGGTTGGAGCTACCTGAAGACAACGAAGAAGCTCCGGCTTGCCTGAATCAGTTCCGGCTTGCTTAAATCACAGACGAAAAGCACCGGCTTGCCTGAAGAAGACGAAGAAGCTCCGGTCAGAGCTACCTCGCCGGTGGCGAACTCGGATCTCGATCTGAACATTGTCGTTTCTCTCCGCTCTATCTCCAGCACGACTTCTCTCTCTCTCTGCAGATTCTGACGATCCGGCATATTCCGACAACCCGGTCTCCGCGCAACAGCAACTGAGGGTCTGCAACTGAGGGTTTCGATCTAATATTCAGACATCTGAGTGCGCTGAGAATCTGCAACCAAGAAAAACCGACGAAGGAAGGTGCAGCGACGGGTGCCCGGATCATTTTCTGGGTGCCCAAATCAGTTTTTTTTTTTTTTTTTTTTTTTAAGTAATGGGACAGAAGGGAAATTTTTTTTTTAATGTCTGTTGGGGGGCAATACACGTCTATTGGAGGGCAATAGACGTTTTTAAATTGATATAATATCTTCATTTTTTTTTATGTACTCAATTTTATTTGTCTAATTTTAGGAAGATTAGTTATCATTCCGGCTACATAAAGATCTATTGGGGGGGCAATAGACGTCTATTGGGGAGCAATAGACGTCTATTGGGGAGCAATAGACGTATATTGGGGGGGGGGGTAATACATGGCTGATAAATGTCTATTGGGGGGCAATACATGGCTGATAAACGTCTATTAGGGGACAATAGACCATTGGGGCAATAGACGTCTATTGGGGGGCAATAGACGTCTATTGCCCTTCTATTTGGGGGGCAATAGATGTCTATTGGGGCAATACACATTTCCGGTGGGGGGCGGCCGGTGACCGGAATCTGGCGGCCGGTGACCGGAATCTGGCGGCCGGTGACCGGATTCCGGCGAAAGTTGGCCGGATTCCGGCGGCCGGTGACCGGATTCCGGCGGCCGGTGACGGGCTCCGACGAAGTCTCCTATGGTTTCTCTCTCTTCCATTTTCTCTCTCTCTATCTCTAAGTAACAAAGGGGTGAGGGGTAAAATTGTATTAAAAAAAAATTAAAAACAAAAAAAAAATCTTAATGGGGTATTAGGGAAGACTCCCTTAGAGTGTATTGGGTAAGAGGGAATTAAAAAAACTTAATGGGGTAAGTGGGAAAAAAATCCCTATAAATGGGGTAAATGGACAAAACCCCATAAGTTTTTTGTATAACTTTTTGGGATCTCAAGCATTTTCCCTTTTTTTTTTCCGCAACTATGGTTTTCTCTTTTTTCTTTTATGAAAGGGACTATGATTTTCTTAATGGCAACATAATGAAAGAGGTCAGACAAAAAAAAAAAACATTCAATAAAAAAGGATTCAAGTTTGGGAATGCAGGTTATGTCAATTTAAGTGGAACTTGTCGTCGTTTGACAATATGTGTATCTTCATAGACTCTGCATTGTTTTTTTTTTTTTTTTTGGTGTAGTTTTGCATCGTTTTGCATATCAGTTCGTAGGTACGTAACTTCTTAGATGATGTTTTACTTGAATACATCTGAAGAAGTTGAACCTTTCTTGGGCAGACATGCATGTTTATTTTTTATTTTTGTTATTTGTAGCCTTGTAGGTTATTGTATTATATATACACCTCATAGATGGGTCATTTTCGAACATATACATGTTTATGAATTTTTAAAATAGACAAAATGAGAGCCAGAGGAGTCTTTTTAGACAACAGAAAAATATATTTTATTAATCTCATAACCAAAATGGCACATATAATAAGATTCTTGTACTTGCATCCTTAATTAGTGGTCAAGTAGTTTAGGACAGACAAAATTAAAGTCAAAGAGTATGTCTACATAACATTAAATTTGAATGAGTCTCCATTCGTCAATGCACGTAGTGTAGCTCCAGAAGACTTTATAACTAAATATAAACAAACATCATAGCAAGCAAGCTTAAACGTAGCAAAATTAACAAACTAAATTCTTGTCCTTGCCCGTGTTTCGAAGGCGAGGAGTCTTGGCAGGATAGGTCAACCGCAATAGACCAATAACTTCTTTGATCCTTTTTGTCCTTAAGAGGATTCTTGTTCTTGCTACCCAATGGTCATCCTCTTTTCTTCTTAGTGGTGTGGAGTAGCACCAGAATCAGCCGGTGGAGGATTATACGGCACCATAACACCTTCCAGTTTTTCAACTAGTCCCACAGATTTTCTAGTAAATTTGGAGCTAAACTCTGGAAGCTTAGCTTTACCATCTTTTTTGGTTGCATCATCAATCCCTTCTGTGCATCAACAAATTTCAAACCATATAGCAGTTAGCAGCTGTTGTTTAATTCTGTTCATTTGGTTACTGCAATAATTTTCTGAAACTTTTTTTTTTCGCTACAAAGATTTCTAATTAATCCTCCATCCTTAGATATGTTGAGGTCCATAATCAATAGCTCAAAGGAGTTCATGTTGTGGTTTTAGTGCTGAGGTGGCTTTGGATATTTTGTTTTTGAATTCCTTGAAGCTAGAAAGGTAATCTTTCCCTATCAGGACATTTGGCTATGATTAGTTGTGCAACTGTAAAGATGGGATTATCCAAGGGTAATGGAAGTAAGCTTAAATCAGGACTACAAATCAGGTACCTAGCACCACCTGTCTAATTTTGTTCAATTGATTAGTCTTGAATCCTGGAGTCATTTTTAGAGGCCCAGCTGTTTCATTCCTAGCCAGGATTTTAATAATTTATCAGTTGATGTTTCATAGTCAGGAAGCATGTATACCATCTACGTACTGTCTGTTCCATTGTCAGGTCCCATATTTCTAATGCTGCTAAACCAGTTTTAAAATGGTAACTTTTAACATTATTCTCTCAAGATTTTATTCTCGGACAAAATATATAGGAAGTAGAAACGGAAAACGAAATTTGAATTATTATTATACATACATCTAAAGCTGAACCCGCTGTTCATAAGGGCCTGAAATGGAGTTACGGTTTTGCCCTTTGTTTTATTCTGAATTACAGTTTTGGTGTTAGTCGGATAGGGTTGTTGTGCGACGCTTTTGCCGTTTTCGTTTGTTCAGTTTCTTCAATTATAGATCTTTGAAAACGCTCTCTTGCGGAAGGCGATTTCAGTCCTTGGGTTTGACGGTTTGGCTAAAGTTCATCGTTGGTGAGTTTTTCTTTTTTCTTAATCTGGTCTTCGGATGATTGATCGGTCGTTGTTGATTGTTTGCATTGTTTTTGGGATTTGATTTCTCTTCTGTAGCAACATCTGTACACCGATGATCAACTCTTTAGCCCTCGATAGAGGTTGGGTTTCTATTTCATTAGATCGAAATACAACCGTTTTTTCTTTTGGGATTTTGTTGAAACAGAAGCAAAGAAAAGAAAAGAAGGAGAAGGAGAAGAAGAAAAAGAAGAGGGAAACGGGAAGAATTTCACTGTTATTTAAGTCAGCACGATTTTGTTGGGAGGGATCTTTCAACAGGAGAAGGGAGAGACAGAAACACTGACAGCGAAGTAGAGGTCGATAGCAAGGTTTGGATCCGGTTTGGGGGGGATCTTTCAGCAGGATAAGAGGTATGGGTGTGAATCAAAGTTGGGTTAGTTTTGATTTTTATTGAATATATCTGCAACGATTTTGCAATCAGTCTTGGTCAATTGTTTTGCAATCAGTCTTTCAATTTATCTCTTTTTTTTTTTTTTTGGAATATTGTATGAACATCATTGTGAGATGTTTGGCTCAATTGCACTGTGAAAGTGATATTGGCTTAATCACTTTCAAAAATTGGACTCTTCTGGTCTTGATCTTCTTCATCATCACTACTTTCCAAGCTGCTTAGTTTATTGTAACTACTCCTTCTGTAGCACTCCGTCTTCATGCTTCACCAAAATGGAGAGAGAGAGAGACCCAGATTACAATACCAAAGAGAAATAGGGGTGAAAGGCCAGGGATTAATGACCATAACCAAAAGTTGGTGTGGTTCAGAGGTGGACTTTAAATAAATTAGACCAAAAGTAAACATCATTAAATGGAGGAGGGTTATAGGGAGAGTTATTCATGCCCATAGCCCTTTTGGCTTTTGCTAATTTGAGAGTTGAAAGTGTTTTTGGTAGCGTTTCACAAAAGTAACTGAGGTGTTACATGCTTTTTAACAAAGCACCTGTAGAAATGCACTT
The DNA here is from genome assembly GCF_958449725.1 of Rosa rugosa. Lineage (NCBI taxonomy): Eukaryota > Viridiplantae > Streptophyta > Magnoliopsida > Rosales > Rosaceae > Rosa > Rosa rugosa. The sequence goes on from NC_084825.1 coordinate 10,614,652, forward strand.
GAGAAGCTTATAAAACAGAAGTTCTTCCTACAAAAGCAGTGTCAAGGGGACCTAAAGTGGTCTTTGGTCATGAAGAAACTATGAAGTACACTAGGTAGATGTGTAATTAAAATTCCAAGAACTAAAAGTCAGAAAGCAGCAATGGAGAGCATGTGACTTGAGTTAAGCATGAGCAACAGAGAGAGAGAGATAGTGAGGAGAAGCGGAGAAAGAAGATGCACAGTTTTTTTTTTTCCAGTAGAAAAGGGTAAAGTGAAGATTAAATTTTTACTGAGATTAGGGGGGTGTATCTACCAAATTTCTATTTTCTGGTATTGTTTTATTAATGTGTCTTCATTTCTTCTCCTGACTCCATTTTTAACAGTTTGGTTTATCTTTGGTTTCAGGATAATTGTGTTTGGGTAGGTGATCTGCTACAACTAAACCAATCGTGCTTGGGTTTTGAAGATAATCGTCCTAGATCAACCAGGTGAGGGACCATCGCTTCTAATTTGTTTCATTTATTCTTCGTCAGTTGGTTTCGCAAGGGCTGGGTTACACATATAATCAGTGCCCCCCCTTTTTTTTTTTTCAATATTGCTGTAATTTTTTCATTCAATTGATGTAGTTGTGCTTCATTATTTTCATATAACTAAGATTCTGAATAAAGCCAAGGATCTATATTGTTGGTTATTGATTGTTTGTATTGTTTTTTGAAATTGGGTTGCAGAAAACAGAAGTGTTGATGGGTTTCGGATTTCAGTGATTGAAGGTAAGGTTTTTATTTTCGGTCTACACCAGAGTGATTGACGTTTAAAATATTATCAAAATAAGTTAATTGCTGCACTCTCAGTGTGTAACCCAAATGGAGAGAGAGAGAGAGACCCAGCCCTATGGATTAATTCAATAACTAATGATTGAACAATAAAAGCCATGAATCAATTGTTTAATTCAATGATTAGTCAAAATAACTAAGGTAAATATTGGGTTTTGCTCAGAGATGGTGCCCCTGGATATATATAATTCAAATACTTTTAGTTTTATTTGTGGTCAAAAATAAATTGTGAGGTACCAAATTAATTTAAAATGTCAAGCCAGATATTCCAAACTTTATGAATTTGAATAGTGTCTCTGTTGGTTTCGCAGTTTTCAGTATTGTGGACTGGAGTATCTTCCTGTTTTTGCTTTGTTGATTGGATTTTGCCGCATCCAGCATCGACTTAATTAGGTATTACCTTTTGTTCTTATTCTATGTTCTTGATTAATTGCTATGTTCTTGATTTGCATATGAAATAAGGGATGCTTTTAGTTGTTTGAGTTCAAAACATTGGTGTTTGGCGATTGGGTTTGGGGATTTACTTGATGTTCTGCAAATATTGAAACATTTGATAGCAGAAAAATTGCTCTTTTTTATTTATTTATAAACTACTGTGGTGGATTTTAAGGCAATGTTACTGATCGAGTTCTAGAAGATGATATAATCAATTTTCAGTTGTGGTTAGGATTTTAGAAGTTGGAATTTTGAGGTTTCATGTTCTTTATGGTTTCCATGTCTACGGTTTGAAGTTTATAACAGTAGTGCATATTTGTGAGAAGGAAATGATGAGTTGTTGTTCTTGAAATAAGAAATTGGTAGAATCAGATATGGGTGTTCATGTTTCAGGGATATTGTTTGTTGTGGAGTTTGCGATTTCAGTAATTGGTTGGAAGAGGTTGGAGGTCAGATTTTGATGAAAATAATGAAGCACAACTACAATGATCAGTTTTGGGTTTGGGATCAATTTTGGTCTTCAATTATCAAAAAACAATTGTTTTCAATCTATATCCTTATTTATTCATTTATACTTTTAATAATGGCTCTGCTTTTAATAATGGTTTTGTTTTGGTTGTGGCTCACGGAAGCACAAATTTCCGCGTAATATGCACATTATTTGGAGTCCAGGAGAAATTCAAGAAGTTTCAAGGGAAGTTCAACCAAAGTTCAGTTGGAGTCCTTGAGTACAATTTCGCATCCAACTGAACAACACTACCAACTGAACTTTGCCTGAACTTCCTTTCAGACTCCTTGCACTCCCTCTTAGATTAGATCTTTACTTCAATTTCCAAAACTTTTGTCTGCTTCATTTTCAGTTTCATATCAATTTCAGTTTCATATCAATTTCAGTTTTATTAGTATCATATTAACTCCCGCAGCAAAGCGCGGGAAACTGTATCTAGTATTTACTATATATAAAACATCAGTTGACTGTTCATAAGCCATTTTACTGTTTATAAGCCGTTTACTGTGGTCGAGCCGAGCCAAGCCGATTGTTGGAATTTATGCGCTTCGCCGATCTAGAAGCCTCTATCCACAAATCTGGAAGCCTCTCTTCTATGTACCAGTCTAATTTTCGGTTACAAAGTCTGGGAGCCTCTATTTACACTGACAGAGGCCTCTCTATCTATACCGACATTCGCTGTTCCAGATTGTCGGGTTTGGTGATCGATCAAAGTTTGGTAGAGTGGGTTCTTCTTGATAGCGTTAACTCTTCTAGACTATCAGGTATGGCTATCGATCAAAGGTTGACAGAGTTTGGGTCTCTTTTGATGGAGTTTGGGTTTCTATTTCACATTAGACCTGATAAAATCGTTTTCCTTTTCGGATTTTGTTGTTTGTCGAGCACGGGGGAAGAAGGAAAAGAAGAAGAAGAAGAAGAAGAGAGAGATCAGAAGTGAATTCCAGACAAAAAGAAGCTCCGTGATCATTCCAGATTTCTCAAACAGTACCCAAAAGGGATTGGCTCTAGGATTACAATTTTACCCTAGAGTCATCGATATGTAAGCCACATGTCCACTACTTTCTGGTTTCGGGAAGCCTCCATCAACATCACCCTTCTGTTCGCCAACATCGGGATTACCTATCAACATGAGTACCGATCAAGGCTCCGTAAGATTTTAACTTAATCTAATCAGCACAACACAACAAGCTTTGATCTCTTACTGAAACAACTTCTATCATCTACTTTATTAATTTGTGGTTTCCCTTTTGAATAGCAAATAGAACAGGTTTGATCTCTTAAAAAAAAAAAAAACTATGTTCTTATTTATTTTTTAGTTCTGTCACTATTCTTTAATTTTAGTGAAATTTGCAGGATATTGATCATTGGGTGAAGCAGAAGACAAGTGCTTTAGCTTTGAATACCTTTGAGGTTGCTTAGGTATTAAATTTGTGCTTTTGTTTAATTTATGCTTTTCCTTCTACGTTCAAATGAATTTCTTTTTTCATATTCAGTGATTATTAAAGACAGCTTTTTCTTTTGTTTGTTTTCTGTTCTTTATAGTTTTATATAATTTGTCTTTAGTTTTTTATTACATTCTTCATGTTTTGTAATTCTAAATTTGTTTGATAACTATTGAAAAACTTTGGAAGAAAAATGAAGGTAAATGATAATACTTCAATCTAATCAGCAAAAAGAAAATGCTCAGCTTCTTATGCTGTTGATAAACATGGAATTGGAAAGGTTATCAGGCTTAGTTATCTACAGCAATGACATGGACCATGCTTATCATTGAAACAAAGCTACTTCCTCATTACCAAGATTTTTTTAGCATTAAAGCATTGATAGATGATAAGCTAAATTGTGAACTAACCTCATATGGTGAACTAATCTACATATTTGATTCATTCAATCTGTTTTATGTTCCAGATATCAGAACTTGAATTGTTTTGAAACTATTGGACTTGCTGTAATCATGGATTAAAACCTCAGTACATTAAAATGTCAACTTAATCTACTGGGGACACAGGAATGAATAAAAAATGGAAAACAAATTAGAATCAATAAATTTATTACCATGATCTTTATGTTCTTTGATTCTGAATCGCCTTACTCTACAGTATTAACTATTTCTTACATCTTTCGTTTATCAATCTGCTTCTAAATTAAGTTTGAAAAATTGTGAATGGTAATGTCAGTTAAAAACTTAAAATATTATATTATGCATCTTTAGTCTACAAATAAAAAAGATGAAGTAGTGTAACTAAGTTGATGGTTGGATATTTCCTAACCTGAATCTGCAGGTACTATTAGCTTTGAATATGATAAGAGTCAAAACCATGAGAATATGAAATTCTATCCATCACATCAAATATATATTACATTACCTGTTTCGTTTTGCATTCAATCTTATCATATCTTTTGTTTTCTTGATTTGCAATTTGTTCTGACTTACTCTTCTTGCAGGTTTCGCTTATCACTGGTGGAGATCAATTTCTCTGTTGACAGTCGGTGCTTTATTTTTTTTACAATCAGGTTATCTTCTTTTCCTTTACTTATCATTTCATAGTTATTCTCACTTTCCTTTTTTCATTGATATAAAAAATCTCAACTCTTTCTTATTATGATCCATCACACACTTATTAATCTGCATAACAACTTTAGCACAAATTGATGATTGACTTGAAAACTAGCACATAGATATATAGCTAAAGATATAGCTGCAGGTATCTAAACAATCAATTTTACAACTCTCCTATGTTCCTGCATGCTTAGTTTAGCCTAACTTCCAAAATTGAATTATTTCATCTACTTTCCTTTTGTACAAAACTCATCTACAGATTTCCATTCTGTATATGTAATTAATCCACATTTGCTTCTTTTTTTATTGTAATTGTATTAGAATCGTCAGTGTAGTTCCTGTACAAGTTAAAAGAATCCCAGCCAAGCCAAACAACTTTGAAAATTTATAAAGCTTCTGTTGTCAATACTGGAGGACCCCAATTGTTTGTGGTAATTGGTGTAATATAAACTTTTCTTTAAAGAAGAGTTCTGTGCATGTCTCTGCTGCTATGAGGTTAAAATATATCTGCAACATGATTTCATTTCATGAAATATGTGACCTGAAGTTTGCCTTGCCTTTTGTGATTACAGAACATCCATGGTTACAAAATACAAAGAAAGCTCCAAATTTTCCATTAGGAGATATTGCAAAGCCTAGGCTCAAGCAGTTTTCAGTAGTAAGCAGTTCTCAGTAATAAATAAATTTATGGGTAAGCATCTGTTTATGAGTCTCAGTATTGACTACTATTGCAAGTGATATATGATTGACAAAATATGTGATTATGTGAAATTTTCTTTTTCTATCAAATGCTGCAAGAATTGCAGAACACTTTTGTTAACGAAGTAGAAGTAATCAGGGACATGTTCACATTGATGGACACTGATAAAGATGGCAAAGTAACTCATGAGGAATTAAAGACTGGTCTTCAAAAGGTTGGTTTGCAGTTGGCTGAAGCAGAGGTTAAGATGCTGATGGAAGTGATAAGGTGTGTGCTTTAATTTCATTTGAAAACTAAAATCACGATAGCTTTGCTTCTAACAAATTTTTAACATTATGTAACGGCTTATGTATCTTTAATATATACAATCTATTCAACAATTAAAATAATGCCTTCTGTCTTCTCTTTGCATAGGCTGATGTTGATGGGAATGGATTTCTGGATTATGCAGAGTTCGCAGCAGTTACAATTCACTTGCAAAAATTGGAGAATGATGAACATCTCTGGAGAGCATTTATATTCTACGACAAGGATGGAAGTGAGTATATTGATTTAGTTGAGCTAAGGCAAGCATTGGCAGATATGCCACTTTCAACCCACCTCTTCTCTTTGATGGCACTCCCAGGTCTATCTCAATACACTACGAGGTTTATGCTTCAATTTCACTGTATTCCATGTGTAATGTTTTTGCTTTGTATCTTGAAGGTTGTGTACCTATTACTCAATGGCTTCCTGTGACTCTCTCTCTCCTAAACTGTATCGCGCTCACACTGAATTTGAATTTGCTCTCAGTTGGTGTTGCTCATTTGTGAATCTTTGATGAGATTGATATTTTTTTTTTTTTTTTTTTTGGGGGTATCATGATAGAATGAAGCGAAGTGATTAACATGGTTGTGCAAGTTTTAGCTGAAGTTCATGGACTTGATTTCTGTTTCTGTGTAAAGGGCTTTCAAGATTAAACTCCACTGGTAGGTTTTATTTCGTCAAACCTATCTATGTTTAACTGCACATTTCTGTTTCTGTGTAAATGGCTTTCAAGATTAAACTCCACTGTTTTACTGCATATTTCTGTTTCTGTGTAAATGGCTTTCAAGATTAAACTCCACTGGTAGGTTTTATGTCGTCAAACCTATCAATATGTCTACCTTTTATACATTGTATGGTATCGTAATAGTTTGTATTGTACTTACTGACTGGTAATTTGCTTTTGTTGGCAGAGTCGTTATCTCAGAAGTGGAAGGAGCTGATGGGGATGGCTTGCTCAAAGCAACTTCAGCCCCATGAGTACAGCTCAGGTCTTCATCATTGAAGCTCTTTGTCCATGTAATATCTCATTGCATTTTCCTGTACAATGTACTCATTAAGTTATACTGAATCCACCAAAATCTCACAATCAGATCAAACCAAATCTGCAAATTTCAGTGTTGCTATATATGTAGTGTTACAAGCTCAATAGTATAACTGTCTGCACAAGCAATTACTTTCATGAACAATCTGCAAATTCAATGATAACAATAAATTCCGCGGCAAAGCGCGGGCAAGGTTTCTAGTCTAATGAAAAGTTGAAATGAGAAGTTATCTAATATTAGACAGTGAATTCAGCTGTTTTAATTTCTTCACCTTTTTGCATCTCGGAGTATCTTCTTCAGCTAAGACATGTTCACATCCACATTGAATAGGTAAGAGAAGAAGCGTGCTTTTCACCATTAGATGGGGGATATGTGAGAAAACAAATGAAGATAAAGGTCTATGTATTCCTGCTTTGTGTTTAGACTTCTGAAAGACTAAAGAAATGCATTTACGGTTTTACACAATGGAATTGCGGTTCTAACTATTTGGTTATCTTGACTGATCATTGTAAACTGTGTATTGACAAAAGAGAATTCAATCTCACAACAGAAAATTTGAACCTGACAAGTTGTGAAGTTGTAATCAATCATGTATCATATATTTGTCAAAAACATGCAGAACAGCCACCTTTGGAAGACTATCCAAATTCACTATTCTTATGTACGATTTTGAACAACACCGGTTAACCAATCAGACAAGCTACGTTGACACCATTTCCAATGTTTGCAGATAGAAGTTTGAGACATGAGATGGTGAATATGTAATTGCAGATGGAATACAATATCATTTATCCCATGTTTGGAGGTCAAACCAACTTTCATAGGGAATCATGATCTTCACGTTTGGAAAGATAGTGTATCATGGATGTAAACATAGCTGTTTCATCCATGGTAAATGACTTCCTCGTTGCACATCTGTAAGGGTCTGTGTAGATTAATTTATCAGAAATCTAGCTATAGATTAATATCTTTGCTGCAACAGAAAATTCATCATCTGGTATAGGTAGAGATATGTACACCATGTTTCTGTTGGATGTTGGAAATTAACTGATGCTTCTTATAAGTGGCAAAGTTGCAACTTGCAACTATTTGATGATGTCAAATGCTCTACAGATAGGTAAGCACGCTAGTCATCTTTAATTAAACTTCTCATTCAGTCAATGTGTTTCTATTGTAGCTCTTGTTCAAGTGGAAAAAGAGAGACCTTGCATGATACGCAGTTTTTGATTGATGGCATCATCTTTAAAGGTACCCTGATGAAGTCATTGCGTCATTAATTGCTTTAAGATAATGGGTTATCGATTGACAAAGACAGACGATAATGGGTCATCAGCGACATTACCTTTGGAATTGAGTTCTATCATGAATGGAGACGCACCTCATAGGCTCAAAAAAGGAGAGGCTTTTGGACCATTCTCATCTTTTATTCTGATTAATTTCTTTTTCTCCCAATCACTTGTGGGTTATAGAGACTAGATAGAAATGAGGTGTATACTTGTGTATGAGAACATATACCTTGTTCTTGTTACAGTAAGCATCAAGCTACTCTTCTTGTGGACGTAGGTCTCACAAGAGGCCGAGCCACATTAGTTCTGTGCTTGTTCTTGTGCATATGCTTGATTTCATTACTTGTCAGGTCAATTTTTTATTTTTATTTTTTATGCACTAGGATTTCTTTACAACAGTAACTCATCAATTCAAAGATGGTGTATCTGCAAAAAATAACTCTTTGATTCTGTAACCTCTGGTTGCCTTAGGGGCTTCCATCTTTTAACTTAATTTAAGTCTTTTCTTATCACAACAAAAAAAATAAATAAAAAGATCGGAGAGTTAGTATACTTTTGTTTCATAATCAGCTACCTCTTCATACTTCCATTGATTCTTGTCCTCCTCATTATAGGAAGGCCTTCATAATGGATCATTTTGTTACCTGCACATCACGATTCAATATCACAAGACATATCATATAAGTATCAGCAGTTTTATTCAAGTCATAACTTATTGGACTATGATGCATGAAATAACAAATTTTGCAGGAAATTCTACAATGTAAAAGATCGAAGATCGTGAAATCCAAACCAGCTGATAGGTTCGATTCTTTTGCTTTACCATTTACTTTTAATTTTACTTTCTTGTACTATGTTGCTTTAACATTTTGTTTGTATACCTTTCACTTTTTCCTAGCAGAACAGATTCAACAATTCACATGGATTGGCGGGGCTTCTATGAGCTTCAATCATCTCCCTACTGTTCCTAGTCATCTTTATGACTTTTCCAAACAAAGAATAGAACCAAAGGTGCCCACTTTTTTTTTTTTTTTTGGGTAATCCAAAGGTGTCTACTTTGTTTACACATTACTTTGTACGTATTCTGTTATTTATTAACTCATCCCATCTCTTTCTCCATCTCACTCTTCTAGTCTTCTTTCAGTCAATACATCAGATTATCAAGAAGATGGGAGCAGCAAAGCAAACAGATATAGCATGCATTTCAGAAGGTGAAGGATCATCATGTGTAGAACAACATGCCAACATTGAAGCAGCACCGATTGTGTCATCCTACAATGACAAAATCCGTCTTCTCCTTGGCATCGTTGACAAGCTCAGGAGCCTCATGGTTATGCATTACTTTGTATTCTGTTATCTATTAACTCATCCTATCTCTTTCTCCATCTCACTCTTCTAGTCTTCTTTCAGTCAATACATCAGATCATCAAGAAGATGGGAGCAGCAAAGCAAACAGATTTTTCATGCATTTCAGAAGGTGAAGGATCATCATGTGTAGAACAACATGCCATCATTGAAGCAGCACCAATAGTGTCATCCTACAATGACAAAATCCGTCCTCTCCTTGACGCCGTTGACAAGCTCAGGAGCCTCATGGTTATGGAGGAAGGCATTCAGCTCCCCACCATTGTCGTTGTAGGTGACCAATCATCTGGCAAGTCAAGCGTCCTTGAATCCCTGGCCGGCATCAGCCTGCCACGTGGACAAGGTATCTGTACCAGGGTACCCCTTATAATGAGGCTTCAACACCACTCTAGTCCTGAACCAGAGTTCCAGTTGGAGTACAATGGCAAAGTTGAGCACACTGATGAGATCAACATTGCTGATGCTATTGTCAATGCCACCAATGATATTGCTGGTGGAGGTAAGGGAATTTCTAACACCCCATTGACTTTGTTGGTGAAAAAGAATGGTGTTCCGGATTTGACTATGGTTGATCTCCCTGGAATCACTAGAGTTCCTGTTCATGGTCAGCCCGAGGATATCTATGATCAAATCAAAGACATGATCATGGATTATATCAAGCCTGAAGAGAGCATCATTCTCAATGTGTTGTCTGCTACTGTTGATTTTACAACTTGTGAATCCATCAGGATGTCACAGAGTGTGGATAAAGCTGGTGATAGGACTCTGGCTGTGGTCACAAAGGTTGATAAGGCGCCCGAAGGACTATTAGAGAAGGTTACAGCAGATGATGTTGGTATTGGTCTTGGTTATGTCTGTGTGAGGAACCGAATTGGAGATGAAACTTATGAGGAGGCAAGGGCTAAATCTCAAAAACTTTTTAAAACTCATCCTTTGCTGTCCAAGATTGACAAATCTGTGGTTGGAATTCCAGTTCTGGCTCAAAAGTTGGTGCAGATTCAAGCTTCTAGCATAGCTAGAAACTTGCCAGACATTGTCAAGAAGATAAATGACAAGCTGAGTTCTTGTCTTTTGGAGTTGAACAAAATGCCAAAGAGTCTGTCGTCTGTTGCTGAAGCCATGACCGCGTTTATGCAGATCATCGGATCATCAAAAGAATCTCTTAGGAAAATTCTGGTGAGAGGAGAATTTGATGAATTCCCTGCTGACAAGCACATGCATTGCACTGCTCGGCTTAATAAGATGCTCAATCAGTACTCAGATCAACTTCACAAGTGTGAAGAAAGTGACCCAAAAAGTAACTTCTTAGTAGAGGAGATCAAGATTTTGGAGGAAGCAAATGGTATTAGTCTTCCGAATTTTGTTCCCCGCAATGCTTTTCTTGTTATCTTGCAGGGAAAAGTGAAGGGAATCTCGAGCATACCTATTGGATTTGTTGAGAGGGTTTGGAGTTATATTGAAGAAGTGGTTATGTCTGTGTTAATGCATAATACAGAAAACTATTATCAGCTTCAGGTTTGCACCAGAAGAGCTGGCCATAATCTTATAACAAGGATGAAAGAAAGGTCAGTTGAGTGGACGATGGAGATGGTGGAAATGGAGAAGACTGATTATACAGGTAATCCAGAATATGTATCCGAATGGAGCAGGCTGATGGGTCAACAAGACGCATTTGTACATGCGGTGTTATCTAAAAATGACTCTACGATCTCTGTAGAGGGTATTGGGGAAGTTGAAGTTGGAGACCTTCGGCAGTATTCTCAAGTTCTCTCTCAGGCTTTTGACTTGAAAATGAGGATGACTGCCTATTGGAAAGTTGTTCTAAGAAGGCTTGTTGATTGTATGGCTTTGCATTTGCAGTTGAGTGTTTCGAAACTTGTGAACGAAGACATGGAGAGTGAGATTGTGAATGAGTTGATGGGACCAAATTGTGGTGGTGGGATTGAGAAAATGCTGGAGGAATCTCCAGCAGTTGCCACCAAGCGCGAGAAGCTGATTAAGAGCATCAAAAAGCTCAGGGATTCCAAAGAGGTTGTTGCTAAGATCTTGGATGGTGTTGCTACCTAATGGTCTCTTTCTAGCTAGTACTAAAAATAATGCGGTTTGTTTTGTCATTTTTGTGTGAACTATCTATTTCTGTCAATTAGTAGAATGAATTTGCTTTAATTTTGATGCAGCTTAAGTTTCTAGCTTGTACTAAAAAAAATAAACCGCATTAATCATGTTTGTATGAACTATCTATTTCTGGCAATTAGTAGAGTGGATTTGCTTTAATTTTGATGCAGCTTAAGTTTCTTTAAGGAATCTTTCTTCACTTTAGGTTTGATAGTGTTCATGAAATAAGATAATATCTAATGCTCAGTACTCAAGTCAGTACTTGTGGATGATTGTTTGGTAGAACCCACCTAGCCGGCCAAAGCCTAACTGAGTGCTAAATTTGCTAATCCAGGTCCAGAAGAGTATGTTTTTTTTTTAGGTTTAATCTAAACAAATAGCTCCATTAAAAGAGTCTTCGGAGTGGCTTCATTTTTAATTACTTGGTTAGCAATTGATTACGAAAGGCATGACAATGGTTTTATTGGTAGTAATTATTTTGGGGAGGCTGAGAGTTTATCCTCAATTTTTACTAGTTTCTATATAGGTGTTTCGGAGCTGTTTTGTACAAGCACAAAGCGTTGGTGTTTTGGAGAAGCACAAAGCATTGGTGTAATACACCTTCTGGTTTGTTCTACTTTAGCTTTAGGGTCAAGCCCTTCTCAACTTATATATGCTTCCACTTTTATCTGAAATGCCCCCTTATGCGATTTTGATCGCTAATATTTCAATGTATTATTTCTTTAAAAAAAATTGTCTGACATGCATGAAATTCTAAGCATGAAGCACAGAAATAATACCCTAATTTCGTAGTATATGAAATTATGATTTCATTCATCATGGTTCACTCCTACAGGCCCTATTTGTTATCATCAGGTCAAAACAAAAAGCAGTGTTCAATTGATCCTTCTTTGTCCAATATCTGAAAATAAATGAAAGATAATAATGAAATAGAGTCTGCACAAAAAATAATAATGATTTTCACGGATCTGTAGTAAATAGTAGCAAATATCACAATACAGCATCTTTGCATTAGTAGGTCACATCATTTTTTTCAACAAAATTTGAAAGCGTTGCGACAGCCGGAAGTTACAACTGTATAATTTCTCTTTTGGCATACGACCTCAATGTTTCTGTTCCATCCTATTAAAATTGCCTACAACCTCTCTCGACTATGGATTTGTGGACACCATATCATGAAGCCAGTCATATCATTTGCTGGTGAATATCAGCTTCCTGCTGAGCCAGTTCCACCGTCATGGCCTCATCGAAAAATTTGCTGATGCTCACATCCTCGCTCATTCCCTGCAAATTCAACATAAAACCCATTATGCCTAGATATGGCATTTCTTCCACAGTTTTGCGAATTATCAATAGTACCAATGCCTTCGGAAGTAACTTGGCACTTCAGTTTTGTGGAGGTACAGAAAAAGAAAAAAGTCTTATTTGATGGATCTTTCTGACCAGATGTAAAAGAAAACAGTACGTATTGACCAAAAGAAGGAAAAAAAAAAAAGAGACAGTGGAGACATGAGCCGCTGTGAAGAAACTTAAGACTTAAGTTCTTAGGTTTTGTGGAGGTATAGAAAAAGAAACGTGTCCATTTGATGCATCTTTTTGATCAGATGTAAAAGAAAACAGTACGTAATGACCAAAAGAAGAAGAAGAAGAAGAGGAAAAAAAAAAAAGAGACAGTAGAGACATGAGCCGCTGTGAAGAAACTTAAGACTTAAGTTCTTAGGTTTTGTGGAGGTATAGAAAAAGAAACATGTCCATTTGATGCATCTTTTTGATCAGATGTAAAAGAAAACAGTAATGACCAAAAGAAGAAGAAGAAGAAGAGGAAAAAAAAAAAAGAGACAGTAGAGACATGAGCCGCTGTGAAGAAACTTGAGACCCAAGTTTTGTGGTGGTACAGAAAAAGAAACAAGTCTATTTGATGCATCTTTTTGACCAGATGTAAGAGAAAACAGTATTGACCAAAAGAAGAAGAAAAAACAGTAGACACATGATGAGTCACTGTGAAAGAAAAATATAAATGTAGAAATGATTCCAATATTAAGTGCGGCAATCATTACAGCCAAAGGTATAGCTACACACTGGCTCCGTTGGGCTACAGTCTGCCACAGATTTTGAAAAAACATAAATTTGTAGCTTAATTATGGTTTAATAGATTAAATATTAAAAATTAGTCCACCTCAAATTTCTAAACTTAGCCCATATTGTTAAAGGAAAAACATATTATGTGTCTTCGTCAAAGTGACTGACAGAGAAGGAATCAAGGAATCAGCGATTACCATCAATCAGCACAATTACACGGATCAATCAACATTTAATGTCATCATTGTAATTGATATTTCCGTTGTAATTCTCTCCCTATATAATGGGACTATGAAATGAAATGAGTAGACCAATTTCAATTCTCATTTTACTTTTACACGTTATCAGCACGCTCAGAGCAAATAGCCAAGAAACAAAATCCTACTTTTCTAGTTTCTTTCTTCCTCCCTTCGATAAAAAAAAAAAAAAACAAAATCAGGCCTCACTGGTGACGCAGCCCAGCAAGAAGAAAAAGAGAAGGGACGAAAAAAAAAACTCCAGCCCACTGCTGAAAAAAAACATCGCTACGCACGCCTGCATCAACACGCGCGTGCGCTAGGATCGTTTTGTTTTCTCGAAATCAAGTATGTTTTCTTTATTTTGTTTTTATGATTTTAATCAAGCATGTGAATTTTAGTTATGTTTTCTATTTTTAAGCATGCTTTATACTTCATTGTTCATGCTTTTATTATATTTTGTTATTAAGCATGTTTAGTTAAGATAATTTTGATCATTTTAAGCATGCCTTGTTATTTATATAATTATGCTTAAGCATGCTTTATATTTTATTGCTTATATTTTTATTATGAATTTTTAAGCATGTTTCGTGATTTTTATTTTACGCATGATATATTATTGCTATTAATATGTGTAACACATATTTTGGTGTTTATTTATGAATTTTTTGAGCATGCCATGTACCTTATTTTTATATATGCTATGTTTTATTATTACATGTGTTATGGTTAATTTTAGAATGCAACATATCAATTCCGTTTTGCCATGATAATGAAAATTCATGCGCATTATCCATACACACTTACTGTGATAAAGCATTTTCACATAGCATCGAAAGAAAAAATGTGACCATTACGAATCTTGGTCTTGAAATCTAATTCACATTTTTGGAAAATAATTTACGTGGATGTCTTTATGACTGCGTAATTTATATCTTCTCTCTTGTTTATGTAGATGGCTGATCCAACTCGACCTGAATTTGACATCTTGGACTCGGAAGGACTTGAGTACCATCGTTGGGTTTCCGATGTGGAAACTACCTTTGTGGCAAAAGACTACACTGCCACCATTACCGACCCTAAAGATGATGAACTATCTAATAAGGTGAAAGCAAATGCCTTAATGTTTCTGAGGCCACATATTGATCCTAGCCTACGCTGGGAGTACCTTCAGTTGAAGACACCCAAAGAACTGTGGGATGCCCTTAAGGGACGTTTTGGGAACATTCATGACACTTTGCTCCCAGAACTGGCCGTTCAGTGGAATGGAATCCGCTTGCTTGACTATAAAAGGGTCAATGACTTCAACAATGACATGTTGCGCTTAAAGGCACGTCTCAATTTCTGTGGAAGGGAAATCACAAAAGATGATATGATCTACAAGACTCTTTCCACTTTTCCTACTTCAGCGTTATACTAGCAAACCAGTATAGGCTGGAGTATGACAACAAAAGAATCACAACCTTCAATAAGTTGATCAACCTAATGCAAGTGGGTGAGAGGCATAATGAGATTCTCTTGAACAACAATGTCAGGCCCACAGGGACAAAGAAAAATCCCGAGGCTAATTACGGAAAAATGAAAGGTGGAAAGAACTCCAATGCAAAGGGGTTTAGACGTGCTGATCCCTACCCACGTGGCAACAATGCACCACGTGGAAAGGGACATGGGGATCGTGGACACAAGATGCAAAATGAAAGAGTTGACAATGAACCATGCTATAGGTGTGGAGACATTGGGCATTGGTACAAGAACTGCAAAGCAAGCAACAGAGCAGCAACCAATTACAAGAGGTATAGAGAGTCTAAAGAACAAGAGGCTCACTATATGGAAGAAGGAGGTCATGACCTAGACGTCAACCTTACAATTGCAGACTTCAGTGGCAAAGAGGAACTTGCTAAGTCAATGGATGCTCTCAATCTTGACTGATCTGCTTTATTCATTTTATTTTCCAAAGACAGTTGTGAAGGCATAATGCCTCATTTTTAATTAGACTACTACTTGGTCTTAAAGTTTATTTCAATAATGGTTTGATGAATTAGATTTATGAACATGACCTTGATTTGATTATCGTTGGCTTATTAATAAATTTGAATTTTATTCTGAAGCACTGAATTTATTCAAATTTATTTACTACACATATTTACATGGTTTGAAATAGCACTATAAAGATGTAAAGCACTACATCTAGAAAAAGAAAAAAAATTATTTGAATGAAAAGATTATCATTCTACCTAACATAGAAATACTCTAAAGAATATGAGATATATTTAATGTCACAGACGCTCTGTATGCACCAAGAGCTAATCGAACCTTGTTAAAGATTCAAAGATATTCGTGCCAGCGATTATCATGTAGAAAGACACTGTGAGAATGGAACTGAATACCTTTATATTACCTCTAATGAATGTGGAAGGAAACGCATTTTAGAGAAACTTAGGAGTCAATCTAGTGGACTGTACCTCACTACGATTCGGATCATTGAATCCTATACTATCACCAACAATGAAATGTGGGACACTGACTCATACAGGCTTTGGCATGACCGCCTAGGGCACCCCGGTCGTGACATGATGATCCGTATTTTAAAGAACTCACACGGACATCCATTCTTTCGAGTGAAAAATAAAATGGGAGGAAAATTTGCCACACTGCAAGGTGTCGGTCCTAGTATTGCTCAAATGCAGCCATTTCCTTCTGAAGTACCAGAAGCACTACCTCCCTCCCATTATGCCTCATTGACTATTTCAAAGGCACATCACTCGTTTTGCAAAGCCTGCTCTTTAGCAAAAACAGGATCGAGACCTTCCTATGCTAAAGATACAAAACAAAACATTCCATTCTTACAAAGGATACAAGGAGATATCTGTGGACCTATCCATCCAGAATGCAGACCATTCAAGTACTTTATGGTTCTAGTGGATGCCTCGACACGCTGGTCACATGTCGTTTTATTGTCCACAAGAAATGCTGCATTTGCAAAACTCCTAGCACAGATTATACGCTTAAGGGCTCACCACCCTGATCACCCTATCAAGTCTATAAGGCATGATAACGCTGGAGAGTTTACATCAAAAGTATTTGATGATTATTGCATGTCTATTGGGATCGATGTAGAGCATCCTATACCCCATGTGCATACACAAAATGGTCTCGCAGAAGCCACCATCAAAAGGCTACAGATGGTGGCTAGGGCATTGGTTATGCACACCAACCTGCCTATATCTGCATGGGGTTATGCAATATTGCACGTAGCTTTACTCATTCCTTTCAGACCCACTGCTAGCCAACCATTTTCTGCGTACCAGTTGGTAACTGGATATGAGCCTGACATTTCACACTTACACATCTTTGGTTGCGCAGTATATGTGCCTATTGCGCCCCCACAACGCACCAAAATTGGTCCTCAGAGACGATTAAGTATTTATGTTGGATATGAATCTCCAATGATTATCCGCTATTTGGAACCCTTGACAGGCGATCTCTTTACCGCTAGATTTGCGGATTGTCACTTTGATGAGACAGTCTTCCCGTCGTTAGGGGGAGATAGGAAAAAGGATTTTCCAAGGGAACGACAGGAATTGTCATGGTTTGTCCCCACTCTGTCTCATTTTGATCCCCGCACTTCACAATGTGAAAGTGAAGTGAAAAGAATAATCGATCTTCAGAACGTAGCAAATTCGATGCCTGATGCGTTTACTGATATCTCAAAAGTGACGAGATCACATATACCAGCTGCAAATGTGCCTGCAAGGTTAGAAGTCCCCAACAAGGGGCACGGTGCCGCAGATAGAGGCACTGCAACCACACTTAGCGGAGGTGTGGTTGAGGCCGTGGCTCCCCAAAGGAAGAAGGGGAGGCCACTTGGTTCGATTGACACTACTCACCCAAGGAAGAAGAGGGCGAGTAAGGCACAAACCGATCCATTAATCATCAATGTAGAGAATCCCTCTCATGAGATTGTCTCTGATTATAGTTATGTCCATGAATCAATACTGGAGGATGCTCCGATATTTGAAATGATTCCAGAGAACAAAGAAATCTCAATGGATTACGAGAGTGCGTATGGGTTGATAGAAAGATCTTCCATACACATTGATGATGTATTTGCATACACTGTTGCTCAAGAAATCATAGAGCACGATGATATCGAACCACGCTCTATTGCAGAATGTCAACAAAGAGCAGATTGGCCTAAATGGAAAGAAGCAATCTAGGCAAAATTAGATTCTCTAACAAAGAGACAGGTATTTGGTCCGGTAGTGCTAACCCCACCAAGTGTAAAGCCTGTAGGACATAAATGGGTCTTTGTTAGAAAGCGTAATGAGAAGAATGAAGTCCTGAGGTACAAGGCTCGCCTTGTGGCGCAAGGTTTCTCACAACGCCCGGGAATTGACTACGAGGAGACATACTCTCCCGTAATGGACGTTATAACGTTCCGCTACTTAGTTAGCTTGGTAATTTCTGAAGGACTGGAAATGCAGCTCATGGATGTGGTTACTGCATATCTCTATGGGGATCTAGATTCAGAGATATATATATATATATATATATATATAGGACTAATTTCAGTTTACCCCCTTGAGGTTAGGGGTCGTCATCATGTTAGTCCCTCTAGTTTCAATTTAATCAGTAACACCATTGTACTCTCCAAATTCATCAGCCGTGTCCAATTTTTGGACTTCCGTCCAAATTGGACGTTAAATCTGTTATGTGGGCCCCTTTTAGCTGGCAAAATGGTAATTTTGAGCTCCAAATTATATATAAAAAAAAAATAAAAAAAATTCTCTTTCCTTTTTTTTTTTTTTTTTTTCAGTTTCTTCGTTTTTTTTCTTTCTCCTATTTCTTAGTTTTTTTTTATTTTTATAAATTTTGTCTTCAACGTATACACCACAAGTTATAATAGGTTTACAAAAAAAAAAAAATTACTCTAGGTGGTTAAAAAGCCGCTCGCTGGTCTACGATATTTGTGATATATCTCAGATAAAGCGAAAAAAATTTTAGGATATATCTGTAAAATATATCTATAAAATATAATAGGTTTATAAAGTGAAGAATAATAGGATATATCCCCAATAAAGTGAAGAAATATCTGTAAAATATGATTAAAAAAAGGGTTTTTGTCCATTTACCCCATTTATATGGATTTTTTTCCCACCAACCCCATTAAGTTTTTTTAATTCTCTCTTACCCAATACACTCTAAGGGAGTCTTCCCTAATACCCCATTAAATTTTTTTTTTGTTTTTAATTTTTTTTTTAATACCATTTTACCCCTCACCCCTTTGTTACTTAGAGAGAGAGAGAGAGAAAATGGAAGAGAGAGAAACTATAGGAGACTTCGCCGGAGCCCATCACCGGCCGCCGGTCGCCGGATTCCGGTCACCGGCCGCTGGAATCCGGTCACCGGTCGCCGGATTCCGGTCAACTTTCGCCGGATTCCGGTCACCGGCCGCCGCTCAATAGGCGTCTATTGCCCCCCAATAGAGGGGCAATAGGGGTCTATTGCCTCCCAATAGGCATCTATTGCCCCCAATACACGTTTATTGCCCCCCAATAGACGTATATTGCCCCCCAATAGAACTTTTGATAACTGGAATGGGAACTAATCTTCCTAAAATTAGACAAATAAAACTTTGATTTGAGAAAAAAACTAAGAAATTATATCAATTTTAAAACGTCTATTGCCCCCCAATAGCTTTCTATTGGCCCCTAATAAAACTTTTTTTTTTCATCTTTTTTCTTTCCTTCTCGGCCTTCTGCCCCCATTTTACCAAAAAGAAAGCAAAAACAATAGATGATGGAATTCTTTTCAAATCTGCGCATGTTTAAAACAAGACCAAATTGTACAGCACTTTTTTTTTTTTTCCATTTTTCTTTCATTCTTGGAGAAACAGTTTACTGAAAAAAAAAAAATTTGATTTGGCCACCCAAAAAATACTCTGGGTACCAAACCGGAGCAAACCTCTGCCAAAAAAAAAAAAAACCGGAGCAAACCACCACAGGTGCAGCTGAGGGATCCAAGCTCGGCCTCAATTGTTGTAATTCATCTTCTCGTAAAATAGCAAAAGCGCCAATTCCAAAGCAGCAGCACCTCAGGATTCGAAAGATGACGTGGAGACTCAGCTTCTCGCCGGTGCTTCGAAGCTCTGACTCCTCGTCGCTTACCAGCAGCGATCGGTTCTCGTCGCCTACCAGCTCTGACCTCGTCGCCTACCAGCTCCGGTTCCTCGTCGCCTACCAGCTCTGACCTCGTCGCCTACCAGTTTCGATTCCTCGTGGCCTACCAGCTCCGACTCCGAGATCGCTTGCCAGCGGCGACCGGTCCTCGTCGCCTACCAGGTCCGACTCCTCGTCACCTACCAGCTCTAACTCCTAGATCGCCTACCACCGGCGACCGGTCATC